>NW_024582380.1:342796-500930 GCF_018398535.1 Haplochromis burtoni
TGTGTGTGTGTGTGTGTGTGTGTGTGTGTGTGTGTGTGTGTGTGTGTGTGTGTGTGTGTGTGTGTGTGTGTGTGTGTGTGTGTGTGTTTGGGGGAGCGGTTATCAGATGGGGTATGTGTGTGTCTGTGTGTCTCTGAGTCTTTGTGTCTCAACATATACAATGGCTATCAGGATGGATGCATGCATTCCACTTTTGTCAGCAGAACACTGGGGCTCTTAACCGTTATCAATTTCCTTTAATTGTGATCAGACAACCTGCCAATCATGTGACCAACGTCTAACATCTAAAAGCATGCCATCGCCTAGACTTATAACTCACCAATCCAGTGAGAATGATGGATAAAAGACCAAGTTGCCATTAAATAGCTTTTCTTCCCTCTTGTGCCTTTTATATCTCTCTATCTGTCTACATGTGCTTCTGTGACACACACACACACACACACACTGCAAAGACTGCACATAGACATACACCGTGGTGTGATTTATTGATCCCTGAGACACAGAGCTGCAGTCCAATGGGAGTCTCTGGTGATAAGCATGACTGGTCTCTATAAGCAGCAGAGAAGCAACTACTGAGATAATAAGAGTGAAAAGGAAAGTGCTGAGAAGATCTTACAGAAACACAAAGCTCACAGTGGTGCTGAAGATGCCGCTGCTTTAGATCCTTAGGTTCAATATTTATTTAACTTAAATTGTACACGTGCTAAATTTTAATTGAAAAGGGGAAGCCTTTGTGACTGAAAACATGGCATAATTCTGACACACCCAAGATCACATCAAACACAGACACTGACACATCGACTTATGTTTTTATAACAAACTCCCATTCATTTAATATCTGAACAAATTACGAACAATATTAGTATAATCAATTCAGTTTTAAGAGCTATACACAGTAGTTTTTTTATCTGGTTATATCATAACTGGTTGTTCAAAACTGGCTACAAGAGTGACTGCAAGTGTGAATGGTTATCTGTCTCTCTGTTGTGTTAGCTCAGTGATAGACTAGTCCACTCGATTGGCTATTATTTGTGCCTTTTTTGTGCTATTCTTCTAATTTAGTGGTCGCCCAAGGGTTCCCTTCTTTGTTGTTGTGTTGAGCAAGATCAGAGAGTTGTACAAAGATACTGACAGACTGCTCTGATGGAGATTCTCATGATGTATGAATGTAGCACCATGGGAACCTGCCAGTGTACGAATAAGCGCTGTTATAATGTCAATAAAAAGCAACCATGTGTAGCAACAACAGGCAAAATAACCGATGTAAAGTCAAGGGTCATAAATTAAAGTCTTCTCATCTTTGAAGCGAGGAACTAAAGCAATACTGGTGAATGACATATGAGATACATTACCATATAAATACATTACCTACACAAAGGGGGCTTGGAATATCCTCTTGCAAACTGATCAATAATTGAAAAGCGATTTGGAACAAGTAAATCATTTTATGTGTGGGTGGGACTTAAGTCTTCTTTACTGTCTCACTAATTTTATATTTACTAATTTGATAGATTTTGTTAGGTGTCCCTAACTTTACTCATTTTGTCCTACTGGTTATTTAAAGGCTATAGCAAAAATAATACAAAATTTGAGAGTCTGGTGAGTCTGTGCTGCACACACTTTGGCAGACAAATTAGCAAACACTGCTTCCTGTACTCACAGTGGTCGGCTGGCTAATGTTAACATATAACTCAACCCCAGTGAGAAGACAGTCTGAAATATTTGCATGAATTCCCATTTGGACATTTTGAATGATTGCAGCAATAGATGTGCCGTCCCTTTCAAACTCATAGCTTCCATTTTATCAGACTTAACAGTCCTTGTCCACAATCAAAGACATTATACAGTTATATTAACAGGCTAACCTGACCTTTAAGTATAAAATTGGTTTCTCTTACTCTGTAAATACATAAAAAAAGGATACTTTTGTGCCTATAAGCACAGGACTCCTCAAGTGGTGTTGCACTCTGGCCAGATTTCATTGGCAGTCACTGAATGTAATGTGATGCAGTGGAAAGGATTACCCAAGATTCTCTGGGAGTTTAACAAATGAACGAGCGACACAATAGGAAAGAAAATCAGGATACTGGTTTTCAATATGATATAAGTATTGTACTAGCCTTAACTGTTTTCTGCTCTATGAAGACTTAATCATCTTAATCCATTAATCTCTGTCTAGCTATCTCTCTATCTAGTAAATCTTTTTGGAAGCACTCCCCTGCCCGTAGATACCTCTGTTGGGCATCATTGCACCACCTTTCACTGAATTTAGATGCTGGAGCAGGCCATCAATTGATATTTTCAACTTGCCTGACCTCATTACGTTTGCAGTGCTGTCCCCGTTCATTTAATATAGAAGCATTTGTATGCAGCTCTTTTGTTTGTGCTGCGTGCCACCGTGAGCATTTCTTACTAAAAGGCAGCACCCCAATACTGTCAAGTGGTGTGAAGAATGCAATGCTGGTGTTTCACCACAGTAGTTGACATCAAGCTGATCACCCTATTTTTTCTAAAATGTAAATTATACTATCAAAATAAATAAGCTGTTGCTATACATGTAAAAGGAACAGTACAGCCATTTTATTTTAGCTTTCAATAGAAAATCTACCGCAGAGCAGCATTAAGACCACCGGGACAGCCTTCTAAATACTTTCTACAAGCTAATTAGTAATTAAAATTAATTCATGAAGCTGCCAGCTGAACATTGACAGATGATATTAGATCTGCATACTAAGAACAGAGAAGGCAAACCTCCCCTGTTCTTCCCTTCTCCTCTCTTACACTATCAGTAAGACATGCTCAGAAAGACTAGTCCTATACTATAAATGACCTACTGACCCTGTTCATAACACGTAGGCTGGGTGCAGCACTGGCCCTGCAGCCTATCCTCATACATGCACACACAGCACAGAGTCACCTTTCAAAAATGCTGTTGTGCTACAAGAACAGATGCAGAGAGGAAGAAAATAATGTCATCATTTCCTCCTTATAAGCTGAGGATGTGAAAGCAGTCAGGAAAATGTGGACTTGGAAGTGGTCCAGGGCTATTTTCTTAGCATTCATGCCTGTGCTGCAAGTCACACCAGCATTATCACAGCGCCTAAAACTTGCTAGACCAGCCCAGTGGAGCGTAACAGTCAGCCAGCTCCCTGAAATCACCCCAATATGTCACTTCTGTGCAGTCAAGGTCAACTGTCCGCTCACATTTTGTCACTCTAACTGCTTACATCTAAATACATGCTTACAATAATGTGGTGATTTATCTTGTTTTGGGCCTATTCCCCTGGGTGCTTTCACCTTCTAATACAAATTCACTCATTATTATGCACGGCAAGCATAACAGACCTTTGTGACATGTGAGTGATTTTGAAAAGTGTAGATTTAGAAACATTTGTAATACAGCTCACATACTATGGAGTAATTTCCTTAAATCCGTTGTGTAATATTTCTGAATTTAGGCTGTTATATTCAGTACTTAAACATACTTAACAGAAGGTATATAATATAGTTTATAGAATAATGGTGATAACAAATTTTCAAGGATTGAAAAAAATATATATCCACAGATTTTAGGGGTTGTATTACTGATTTGTCTAAGCTCCCCATTTTACATTGTAATTATGTATTATTGTGGGACAATAAATTTGAATTAATTATCCTTGAATTTTTCAATATGAATAATTACATTAAAGCTTTGAATTTAAAATAGCTCATTTGAATGGCACAACCCTATATATACTTTGTAACCACTATGTAAGAAGAGGTTAGGCTACTCAGTAATACAGTCCCTAAAAGTAGTGAGTAATTACAGTGCAAGATGTGTAAATACTGTTTGTCTTTTCCTCTAAAATACCATGGTGTTACTCACTACTTCAAATTGCTTACAGTATAATTTGTTTCTTATGTCCTTTAAGAACTCAAATTGTTACCCTTATTCCACCGTACCTAGCGATAATTCTGAGTATTTGCATTGTAGGTGTTGAGATATTACACCGTAAGTCACAGGCTGTGCTATAAAGTGCTACCATAGGTTGCCGTCATTTTGGAATTTCAGTGTGTTTTGTATATGTTTAATATCTCAAACCCTATATTTACACAACATTAGTCTGAATGGTAAAATGTTTTGTGTTTTTTCCACATCTGCTAATAAAGTCATTAGTGGGATGATTTAAAAAGAAGAAAAAGACAACAAGAGGTGACAGTTTGGTGTGGAGCTGCTGTGCTAGTGTGTCTGGATGTCTGACACCTTGAGTATGAAATTAATACACTGGAGAGCGAGCAACACGTTTGCATGGGAAGAGCCCACAGTTGTATCGGGGAAATGAATTACAATGGATCTAGACTAGACATGCAAATGGCTATAATTAAGATAATAGCGACTTTGCTTTTGGGGATAAAAAATAAGCGGCTATCAAACACCTGTTAAAAAAGAAGCCTCCCACATCCTGAAAGAGCAAAGACACAGCAGTGTCTTTGCAGAGTCTGTAATATTCCTGTATTTGGACATTATGGAAAGAATTTAGAGTATGTATGATGTTATTCAAGGTACATGTCTCATGGTTACATCTCACCTTTGCCCTTATATGTATAGGATACACTTGATTTGAGAGCTTTGGCCCAGTGTTATTTTTTCTAGCGAGTCCCCCCCCAATGCACTTAAAAAGACATAAACAAACACCAGACAGACGAGGCTTATTGTTTCTACCAGTGTGTGTGTGCGTGTGTGTGCGCGAAGGAGAGAGAGAGAGCGAGAGACCACAGCGCGAGACAACCATGTTCTCCCAGCCTCCTCGAGCCAGTAACCATGACAACAGGATGGCTGGGAGACACGGTTCAAGCTCAATTGAGGCCGGTGTCTTTCTTTTCCTCCAAAATAGTGCCTTGGTCGCGTTTCAAGACCGACTTGTCCTCCTAAAAAAGCAGAGGAAAGGCTTTTCTCTGCCTCCTCTCGGGGGACACAAACACACAGACACGCACACACCTCCGTAAAATCCCACGGCCCGCACGGTGCATATCTCACAGCCTACATTAGCTCCTCAAACACGGCTTGCCGGCGCGAGGAGGCTTGCAGCCCCGCGTGAGCATTTTTGCTCCCACATTAGCAAGAAAAACAGGAAAGCTAAAGACAGCCTCTGTGAGAAATGCCTCTCTCGCTAATAAACTACTAAACGGTCACCCAGCATGGGCTTCGCTAGACCCGCCGGTAAAACAGCGCTAACACAGTCGCACTAGGTTAATATCTTCACACTTTGACCGTTTGTCTTAAAAATAAACGTGTCGTATCTTCACTCACCGGTGAAATGCGTCCAGTCGGATGCTGAAATATGCTGGGAGTTGCGCGGCGGCACTGGTCCTCTCTCCCCCTCTCTTCCCCTACATCCACACGCCACACACTGACAGACGGGCTCTTTTTTCTCTCCCTTCCTCAGCTGCCCCCCTTCTCGCTCGCGCGCCCGACGTTGACGTCCAACCGAAGCAGCTCGTGGTGTCGTCTCGCGCCTCTGCTCAGGCTGCTAGGGGAGGTCCGGATTATTTCTGATGAATGGACGGATGAACGGAGGCGTCCTGCCCGTCTCCTCCTCACTGTGGAGCTTATGCGTGCTTTGAGTGGCAGCTGAGAAACTCTAAACCCGCTCCTCGGACCGTTTGGGAGTACCATCACTCTCCCGTGGCTAGAGCGCGGTGTGAACGAGACGTGTCTCGATGGCCTGTTGATATCAAACACTGCAGCCCGCAGTGAAGATTAGCGCCGACAGTTGTGTTGACATAAGTGCTTCTCTTTGACCACTGATGATAACCTGGAGACCTGGAGCTTAGTTGCAGCTGGACCGGTGATATTAGAGCTATAGAGTGCTCAAAGGTGGTGAAACCTTTCCCACACTAAGGTCCTGGGATCTTGGATGGCGTTACTCCCCCCCCTCTCCACCAGATATTAGAATTAAGAATTAATGGTGTGAATACAAAAGTTTGGGAACTGACCAGAAAAAGAGAGCATGTAGATGATTTACAGACATTCAGATGGTGTTGTCCAAGGTCTAAAGTCCTGCAGCTGTCATATCTGGGATGCTGCATTGGTCATGCTGAAGTTTGGTTTCAACAGGAATTCAGCAGGATGCCTGAAAAGGGAAAACATGACCTATGAAACAGTCAATAGCCCGCTTGACCCACAGTGAACCATGTTACATGAAACAGCTCAGTGTAATCATGCCAGAACATACTGTAACCTACCACACATAAATGAAAGTGAACATCCTAATGTTCTTGTATTGTGCAACTGATCATGGAAAAATCTACTTGCATTTTTTAAATTCTATCACAACAGACCACTGTCTTGACCTTTGACCTGTGGTTAGCCTTGAGTTCTGTCAGAAGTTGTTTTCAGGGTACCGTTAATCATCAGTAACAGCAGGTCGAGCGCTTTCTGTTGATCTTTGTCAGTCCCCCTTTTTTTCTAATGCTGTTTGTGCTCCTACCTCCTCTGTCAAAACTATGATTAAAGCCCACTGAGAAAAGCAATAATCCCAATTGTACCGCTAAACACGACCACTGGTTTTAAGGAATGAGCACACAGTGTCAGATAAACACTTTCTGCAACGCCTTAAATTGCCATTAATACAATGCACATGCTTTTGCCCCGCCCCATATTAATATTCATGTGTATTTGAACATTTGCATTTGTCAAAATGAGAAATTGCCAGGGAGTCTAATTTTCTTTTTCAGACTGATAGACACATCATGGTATGAAACTGTGATTGTGCTGTCAGGCTGCTGATGGTGCCTGCTCTGAGCCACATGTGATCAGTTGGATTGCAGAGGATTTAACACAAAAGTGTTATCATTCTTCGTCCAACTGACAAGTAAGCATTTAATGTTATCTCTCAGCATATAGTGCAAATTAGCTTCTGTTCCCGCTCTGCCCTTGACAAAACAAAGGGGATATTTTCACCCTGTAACAGCATATGTCTTACACCATTTTTCTCTCCTTTCTCTTTCACTTCACAAGCACAGCTAAATTCAATCAGGAGGCAGTTCAGACCATCAGAACTGCCTTTGTACAGTGCTCCGCTTTGACAGTACCTTCATACTAAAGAACCTCAAGGTCATGAACAGAAGCACAGCAGTAGCATCCAATCATTCATATGGCTCTGCACTGGCTGGTGCCAAAATCTTCCAATGTTGGTACTTCAGGACTCTGAAGCACGTCCCTTTCAAATGTCCAGGAGTGCCAAGTTTTACAGTAACATCTGCACAGACTGTGGAGACCTCAGTAATATCCCAGAGATCAATAGCGCATTAGAAGGAGACTGAAGAAGGAGGAGAGCGAGTGAAAAGGGTGATGAAGCGGCACAGGGAGAATTAAGAGGAAGAAAAAGAGAGAGAGATGCATAAAGCACTAGAGATGATGATGTGGACAGAACAAAAGAGCCTGGTGTGCGTTTGAAGACAAGGGGAGGAGAAGGTTAGAGAGGGGAGGCCCATAGCCAGGCAGGTAGAGGAGGGGGTTATCCAAGGAGAAGGATGAAGAGAGGAGAAGTACAAGGGGAGGTGGGGTGTGAAGATGACAAAGAGAGTTCAGAGGATGCACAGATGACCAGAAAGAAAGAGGCATGACAGGGAGAGAGGGGTGGAAATAGTTTGGAGGAAAACCCACTGCAGACGCAATGTCAATCCTAATTACTAATTCATTAACCTGCCCAGATCCTTTCCCCTCCCCCTCTGTAGCCACACAAACACACACACTTGCACATCCACACATGCACTCAGTGCTCTCCGCTCGGTCCCTCCTCTATGTCCCATGAGAGGCGGACGGCTGGCGAGATGGAGAAATGAAGAGGTGTGTCTGCCGCTAAGTGACATCTGCAGGGCCATGATGCCGGCAACGTGTTGGGAGCGCTGGAAATCCCTGATGTGACGATGGGAGGGAGGCGGGGAGGTAACTGGTGAGGGGAGGGGGGGAGCTAACAGCTTGCATTTTAGTTTGTTGGAGCGGGTGGTCTCCTGTAATGGTGCATATGAGTGTGTTAATGTGCACGGCTGTGGTGTCAGAGTATGTTTATGCGTTTGTTCCGTCATGCATACACATGGGTTCCCAAATGTGCAATCACAAGGTGTACTGGCATGTTGAGTGTGTGTGTGTGTGAGTGTGTGCAGGTTTGGGGGAGATAAATCAATAAGCTAATGCTGGTCTGCTCAAGTAATAACATTGTATCTTTAATCAAAGCAAGGGGGAGGTGCAAGAGAGACTGATGATGTCTGTCTGTCTGTGTCTGTCTTTAGCCCCTGCTGTATGACTCTTAGCTCTGTATGTTCGGGTGTGTGTGTGTGTGTGTGTGTCTGTGTGTGTGTAGGCCACCGAGGCACACACTGATGTTCTGCATCCACACACACACACACACACACACACCAGGACCTCCTGCAGCATTCCTCCGCACATGCTCACATATACAACTCATTAGGAAGATGGAGATGCAAGCATGCACGCACATGGGCACAAATTCAAGCACCCTAGGGTACACAAACACACGTACACACACACACATCAGAAGATGCAGTGCTGCTGACTTTGGTGGAATTAGATACAGAAATCTTCCAAACAAGCATTGATCCAAGAGTTTACAGCGCCGGCCCCGTCTGCCATGTCAGGCCAAACAACAGGGAGCTCTGCGAGACAGCTGGGGAGCACTCACACACACCACACACAAGCAGGAACCACTGTGGGCACATATATGTAGCACACACATCACAGTATGTGTGTGCACATGGTGTGGCTCTTTGATCTCAGGACTTCATAGCACAGTGTGCTGGAGTGTAAACACGTGTGCATCTGTGATATCTGATATTAAATTAATACGAGTGTACACACAGATTCATTGGTGCGGATAAATAGGAAGAGTTATTTAAAATATATATATAATATATATGTTATAGATAGATATATATAGACAGTGTGCAGTCTTTATCCTCCAAGCTCGGGTCCTCTATCCGAGGCCTGGGAACTTAAGGTTATGACACTCACTAGTCCTCGGCCCCCTTCCTTACGTTTAGCGCACAGTCTCAGGGTGCTGGGTTTGTGGTGAAACCCTCCATGCATGCTCAGAAGCTTCCTTGTCTTGAAGTCCTCCTTTGACCAGCAGGGCATGTGATCACCGGTAGGGCGAAGGTGTTGATAGCCTTGTTCTTACCATTCAGCTGATTCCTCAGGACTTGCCTTACTCTTTGCAGGTATTTGGTGATTGCAGCTTTCCAGCGGCCTCTTTGTGGCTCCCACTGGCCTGTGGGATTCCCAGGTATAATTTTTTAAAATAAAGTTCCTGGGTTTTACTTATGCTATGCTTAGTAAATCTCTGATAATGTTTCAGTTTAATTCTATATATTCTATATATTTACACTTATCTAGCTGATTTAAATTAATTGAATTCAGTTAAATCCACTATACTCTACCCTTGTAGCAGTAAATCACAATGAATCATTAAATTCATTAGCATTAAATGTGTGAAAGTGACCATTTAATGTGTATTTCTGTGTGAATACGTATTTATGAGCATCACATGCTTTAGCAGCGGGGAGAGGGGGCTCTTTGGCTTCAGTTTGCTGTTTTGTTTCAGTTTTCCTGATACACTGCACCAAAAGGAAGAATGCCAACATTTAGCAAAGCTAGGACAGAAATACTGCTGCTCCAAGAGAATGTAAAAAAAGCAGAATATAAATGGGGGGAAAAGGCAAGCTACAAGTGTCTTATGATAATAAGACACTTATCTAAAAAGATGGTTGGAGTAAATATCATAAAGAACCAGAAATCTGTATATTTTTCAAGCGTTATCAACAGCCACTGCCACAAGTCCTGTCTATTATTTAGCATTGAAAATTCTGATCTTAACCCTCCTCAGTCCAAATGCACAGAAGCTATTTTTACATTTCTTTGTTGACGAGATTTTAACTGGTAGAGCACATATCTTACATCCTTCTTATTACCCTTTCTTTATTATCACTCCTGCAGTTTTTAGCCATTTTGTTCCAGTGTCGGTCATAACTGAGGAAACTTGTTACTCAGATCGGGCTCTCCCAATGATATCCTCCCACTTGTTTGTGTTTTTTAAAGACATTTGGGGCACTATTGGACCATATATTCAACAATATTGGAACTTATATTCAAAGGCTTATAAGCAGCAGCCTGACTTAAGATGATGTACAATGTCTGATTGTTGTCCAGTTTCAGACCTATTTCAAGCTTCCTTTTCATTTCTAAAATTTTGGAAAAAGTAGATCTTACAGCTGCAGCCTTTTTTAAACACTCCCAATATTTCTGAGGTATTTCAGTCAGGTTTTAAAGCAAATCACAGCACAGAGCCTGCACTTTTGAACGTTTTTATTGGTATTTTTTTAACCATTGGCTTTGGGGACTGTCATACTTATGCTTTTGCATTTCACAGCAGCTTGTGACGCATTAGATCACAATGTTTTAATTTCCCACCTAGAGCAGCATGTTAGAGCCACTGCCTTGGAGTGGCTCAAGTCGAAACTGTCTGACAGAAGTTTTTCCGTTTCTCATGGTAAATGTCATTCATCATTGGCCACCCTCTGTGGTATAGCTCAAGGATTCATCCTTGGGCCTCTTCTTTTTAGTATTAACTGAGCTCTCTTATTAATAAAACACACTGCAGTCAGCTGACTTTCCACTGAATCGTATTGAACCCAGCCCCACAGTGCTGATGTTAGGATACCTCAGGGCATCAGAGCATGGCTGGTTCTCACTCTTTTAAATTTTCATGAGGTCATTATTTTTGGGCCGAGTGGCCCAAGCTGTCCACCTTTCTGACTTGAGTCCTCTTGCAACATTTGTCAAACAAGTTGTTACCAACCTTGAGGTAAAAATGGATTCTCTAGAGTTGATCCTTTTTATCTTTGTTGTGACTTAAAGAGATTTTTACAAGCATTTGTTATTGTAGTGCACTTTAGGTCGATATTGATCAGGCCTCACTATCACATTTACAAATGGATGCTGCTGCACAGAGACATACACGTGTGAGCACATTATTCCTGGTTTTGCATGTTTATACTCGTTGCATGTCCATTTTGGAATTCATTTTAAAATAGTATTAATTGTAAATAGTCAGTGGAGCCCAAAACAGAGGTAAAAGGAAGCAGTGTTGTGGCCTTTATTTGCCCTTTGGATACACATATATTACTTGCTGTTACTATGCTGTTGTGCAAAATAGGGTTTTTAAATTTAAAAATGAATTTCAAACCCATTCTTCAATGTCTTACAAGACAATTCATGTTGTACTGGTTGCCATTTACAAAAAAGGAAAAACACAAGGAGCGAGTGTTTTGCGTGAATTTATTGCACTTGGGAAAAGAACTCTAGCAACGGGAACACATCAGTAACACAAAGGCCTTGCACTGTGCATTTATCTTTGTAACAGATTCAGCAGAAGAAGAAAAAACAAACAAGCCGCACACTTACCTCCTCATTGGACATCATTATTAAACCCCACGCCTTTGTGTCGGACTCCAGTGATTCCCTTGACTACCTCATCAGCATTCATTACCTCTGAAAAGGAGGGGGACACCGCATGTCAGCACTTGTGGTGTGTATCTGTGTAAATGTCATTGTGTGTGTGTGTGTGTGTGTGTGTGTGTGTGTGTGTGTGTGTCTCATCTGGGTCATTATATCCACAGGCATGAAAAAGCAGGTTACATAGACACACTTTCCTCTGAGAGACAGGAGTGCAAATGGAGCTGGGAAGGGTCCTCATTTTTCAGCGTCAGTCACTTCCACCTGTGACCACTTGTCCTCGTGAGCTGAAGGATGAAAGTAAAGAAAATGATACTGTGTGTGTGTGTGTGTGTGTGTGTGTGTGTGTGTGTGTGTGTGTGTGTGTGTGTGTGTGTGTGTGTGTGTGTGTGTGTGTCAGAGAGAGCGAGATGATATATAAATCTATCTCTAAAATGAAAATGGCAATGATTCTCAATGAGCATTCCCAGGAGAAATGAACAAAAAAAGTAAACTTCCATGTTTATTTATGGACAAAGCCGATCTGTATTTATTTGGGTTTGTGTGTGTCTGTGTGAGAAAGAGAGTGTGAGAGAAAGACGGCCAGCCAGACGAACAAGGGAAACACTGGCGGCCCTGCCAACATGATGACAGAATGTGCCATGTGTAGTAGCGACACTTAGTGTGTGTCTGTGTGCGTGCGCGCGCGTGTGTATGAACTACGAGTCTGCTGGGCAGCCAGGTCAACCGACAGACCGATCACCATGGCAACAGTGCCACACTCTGCCCCTGTGTGTCAAGCTGTAAATATGGATGTCTTTGGAACCAGAGAACAACTGGACAGTGTCAGGCCCAGGTGTCGTCCTGTCGTCCAAATGCTAACCGCCTTGCTAACTCGTATGCAAGAGAATTAAAACCTTAGGAGTTTAGATACCCAACCATCCAAAACAATGGATAGTGCACAAGAGCAGTGAAGAAGAGCGCACAGGCTGGAGTCAGGGGATTCCGGACAGAAGAGCAAGAGCAAGAGTGAAAGGGAAGGTTTGAAGAAGGTAGTGAGACTCGCTATGATGGATGGTTTGAGATGGTGGCAATGACAAAAAGACATGAGGCCGAGCTGGAGGTGACACAGCTGAAGATGCTACGTTTTTGGAGACAAAGACAAGGTTGAGATGGTTTGTATTTTAAACTTTATTTATATAGATAGCCCCATTGACACCCAATGTCTCATTTACAGGAGTGACCTGTTCCTCTTAAAGATGCAATATTACCTTATCTGGTCTGCAACTATGTTCTATTCATCACGAGTATGTGTCATAGGAAAGGCGTCAAGATCGTTTTAGTGTCATTCAGCTGTTTTGATTCCTCTCACGGGTCCCGTCAGCAGTGACAAATAGATTTAGATGAATATTATTATTGCACACCAGCCTACCTTCCCAGCACCAAACAGCACACACACAGACTTAGTTTATAGTTATTATAAATCATTGTAAACAGCTCAAGAGGACATTTCTTTACCCAAACAAGAAGTGGTGGAGACCAAAAAGGAAAAAATAGAGGGATTTACATTGGTGGATGTGAGGATCATTAGCTGTTCGCTAGCAGCACTAATAAGGTAATGATGACATATTTGCGTTTACAGTTTTCCCCTCCAAGGTAATTAATGCTGTTTTAACTGTTTAAGCTGCTTCTTCGTGTTGATTCAGCCACACCATGTAATCAGCAAAGCAGCTCTGCCTGTAATACTTGCGATTAAAATGGGGTTTCATTTTAATCCATGTAAAGCCTGGTATTTTTTTTTTTGTATTAAAATGTGGAACGTAAACCAGTATCCACAGCGTAAGCTTGCATTGCTGCATGTACATGAAAAATGCAGCCTGTGTATGTAATGATGTTAGGTTTTTCAAATGAAGCATTAAAAAAGTCAACATACAGCGCTGGTGGCACGTTGTGGCAAACACTCAGCACCGAGAGCTTCATCACAGTCGCTTCTGCCAGTTAAAAGACGCTGGGGACTAAAACAATATTTCTTTGCGGTCGTTTTAGCCGCACGCCTCTCTCATGTGAATCCATGCTAATGCACAACCTCTGCGTCAGCCCATGCATTAAACATGGAGCAGCTGAGGGGGGATATGTTGCAGTACCAAATGTTTTACTATTAAAAATCACCCTGATAAAAAAAAAACATGATGGGAAATGCAAACTGCTGGTATCACATGAGATCCCAGTTCTTGAGAGAAAAATTACATAGGAAAAGCAGAACAAGACAGATTATGCAGATGTGGTCTCAGCAGACTTGTTGGGGTTAAAGGTCAAGGAAATGCTGTTAACCGCCTAACAGGGCCAGAAAAACCTGCGAAGGATACAACCCAGTGTTAAAATAAGCTCCTTTATCATACATTGATCTTCATGTTCCTCTTTTATAGTTCAGTAAATGTATTTAGTAATTTACACCAAGTTCAACATGAGCAATTATTAACCTAGAGACAGAAGCTCTGAACAGCATGTACAACCAACAAAAAAGAGGCGCCAGCTGCAGGATGGTGAGGTCTGGTGACAGCATACACTCTAAATCAATGGGATTTATATATATGAAAGTACATTTGGGCACAAACCCACACAGACTACTTCAGCGTATATCATGCTAATGATTGCTGATCCAGTGCCCTGGTTGGTAATACAAACAGCCCCAACTCAACTGAGACTCTACTAATGTTCATCCTTTTATCGGGGACGATCGTGGCTCAAGAGTTGGGAGTTCGCCTTGTAATTGGAAGGTTGCCGGTTCGAGCCCCGGCTTGGACAATCTCGGTCGTTGTGTCCTTGGGCAAGACACTTCACCCGTTGCCTCCCGGTGGCGCCAGTGTCCGGCAGCCTCGCCTCTGTCAGTGCGCCCCAGGGTGGCTGTGGCTACAATGTAGCTGCCATCACCAGTGTGTGAATGGGTGGATGACTGGATATGTAAAGCGCTTTGGGGTCCTTAGGGACTGGTAAAGCGCTATATAAATACAGGCCATTTACCATTTTAAACCAAGCACACAGCTTTTAGGTTAGTCTCTTTATTATCCATCAAAAAATTTGAAATGTCATGATCCAGTTAAATTTTAGAATTGTCTTCTTCTTTCCGTTGTTCTCTTTAGGGGTCACACCAGCACCTCACCCTGTCTGCAGCATCCTCCTCTGTCACACCAGCCCTCTGCAGGTCGTCTTTCACTACATCCACGAATCTTCTCTGTGGTCTTTCCTGCCTGGCAGCTTCAACATCCTTTGTCCAGTATGTCCGCTATCCCTTCTCTGCATGTGTCAAAACCATTTCATCCTTGTGTTTCTAACTTTGATTTTTATATAATTTAAATGGACACAAAGATTTATATTAAAATATCCTTTTAATTACAATGTGCTTTTATTGTTCCTTTGTTTTTTGTTTTTGCATTATTTCAATACAGTGAGGTAATGCATCTTCCACATACTATATTTATGTTGTTCAAAACAGATCTATATACCTAATAAGGATAAACACACACTAAACATATATTTTGTAGTATGACTAAAAGCACACTCTCATTTATCCCCCCCGTCCCCCTGCAGTCACATGATCCTTTCATTGACTTGACTTGTTATTTTGCATTGCTCCAGCAGAGGGAGCTGCTCATGCATTAACAACACTCAGTGTGGGCGCACGTGTATTACCCTCAGAGTGAATTCAAACCAATGACTCCATTCATTCATTCACTTATTGTAAATAAGCCGCTGCCATTTGTGGCTAAAGTCCGTCATTTCCAAGAGAGACCTGGCAGCAAAAGTCAAGTGTTATTTGCCTAGAAAATGTAAAAGGTAAGAAGGTGACAGATAAAGGAAGGAGTCTAAGTTTTCCTTATTGGAAATCAGCTCCTACTACAAAATAATTCCTGTTAATCTGACTGAGAGGTGTGGTCACTGATTAGAAGAAATGGCGTGAGCAAGATTTCAAGGAAAGGGAAAAAACACGAGAGGGAGAGCGAGAAACACACCGAGAGGTAGACAAACAGGTGTCTGGTATCACTTTTGGTGGAGACTCGGCAGTATTGACTGATGGTAGTTGCGGTTTCACTTTGCGCAATGGTAGCTGTTGTGGGGGTTTGGGGTCCCATCCACTGAGCTAAACAAAGCAAACCATTTCCTGCCTTATTCGTAAATAACAATATTGCGATTTTAGTGCAGATTTTTTTAATCCATTTTTCACAGTAACATGTCAGTTTTATTAAAGCCATTTTGTAACAGATGTGTTATAACAAATTTCAGCTGTTGTTCACACCAGGATTAAAACTGCAGGTGTGTTGTGCCATCTCATATACACACTCGGCCTGTTTTCCACTCTGCTCCTACCACTCCCGTCATCCTTGCTGAACAGATATTGCTGATTAGCCGACTTTACAACTTGATAACTCAGTTTGAATGAGTCAGACCTTCCAAATAAGTGGCTTTGCAAGTTTCGTTTAAATAAACCTTAACATGGCAGTAACTGTGGTGAAACTAATGTAAAATACACCAAACAAGCATTTAAGTGGTTGTGCAGAAACTTGGGTAAAATTTGTATTAAAGGTTCAACAAATAAATGATAAACCATGTTAAATAAGTTGTGTTAAATAAACAATAAAGAAATAAACAATATAAAACTGTCATAAAAATGTAAATGTATTACTGACCCATTTAATAAAGGCCTGTTCTTCACGTACTTTACAGCAGTGTACGTAATCATCTCTCAAATCAAGGACCTTGTAAACAAAATCACAGGAGCAGCAATTCCCCCCCCCCCCCCCTTTTTTTTTTATCTCAGAAGCCTCATTGTGAGTCACATAACCCTGAAAATCACGCAACAGCCTCATCATTGATGCATCACTTATACACTGGAAGTTGTAAATAGCTTTGTTTGCTAATAGGAATGTGAATGACATTTGTGCTATCAAGCTGATCTTATGCCTCTGGGCAGAGTAAGAGCAAACACAATGACTACCTGTATAATAATGGTGTCAACAACCTGTTGACGGAAAACCCCTGTGGAAAAAAAAAACCCAGTTTCCTTTCTGTGCATGCGGTGTTGTGATTAATTGTTTCATACAAAGCCAGCAGGACTTCCTTAAGGAAGAAGAGGGAGGAAAGTGGGGAGGTAAACGCAGCTATGCAGGCACTCTCAGCCAGATGATATTTAAACAGTACATGTAGGAAAGACAAAAAAAAGAAAAGAATCAGAGAGAATTGCCCTCTTTTCCCTTGATGGGTAAAATTCAGAGCCTGTCAGGGGAAATTAAACTCCTCATGTCCTTGAACACAACTAAATCTCATCAGCAGAGCAGATTAGAAATTTCAGGCTATGAAGTCATTAACGGCAGCAGGTACACTGCATGTGTAAATCTGCTTACTTTAATACTGTGACCCAGCTGCTGTTAGTTTACCTTTTTGTGTTATTGTAGTAATCTAAACAGGAGATAAGAGGTAGTGGAAAGAGGAGGAGGGGAGAAGAAAAGACGAATGCACTGATGTCAGTCCGTCCCACTTCTATTCAAGTACAAATGCCTGCATACCAGCACTGCTGACGACTGATCTGATCCCACACACACACACAAAGGCGCTCTGTGACGGCCTGTCGCGTCACACGCTCATCATAGCGCTCACTCACACAGGCACTGAAAGTCAGACCGGAGCTGGGAGATGCTACGAGCTGGCAGCTGCTGAGTAAGTCCACTTTCCCTCCTCTGCACTCCTCTTTCATTCTCTGCCTGCTTTTCTTGCTTGATTGCTATTCTCCGGCCCGTCTAAGTTCATTTATCTCTCACACTCTGCCCCGCCGCTGTGAAATGGCCAGTGTTTTCTCACACTGAGAGACCTTTCAAACTTTTCTCTCAGTATGCCGTGCACATGCCTTTCTGCTTTTCTTTCTTTCTTCTCGGTGTATGTGTAGCGGCAGAGAGGCAAACCCCGGGCTTATTTGCATGCTGGCGCAGAGCCAGAGCCCAATGCTTTACCTTTACAGAAGAATAACAGAGCCGCGAGTTTGCTAATTTTGTCCCTTTCTGTGATATTATTTCTCTAAAGAGTCTGCAAGGGCTGTTATTGTCTTTGAGAAATCTGGACGCACTCACGTCTCAGTCTGAATGCTTCTCTTTTCCCAAATTCACACAGTTGATTGTGGGAGCTGTGGTGCAGGTGTAACGCTGTTCATGAATAGAGAGCTGAAGCAATTTGCCACAGAGCTGAATGTTTGCTATGAAGTCTTCGAGTCAGGTTGGGTTTATTTGCATTGCTCCCAATCACAATCTGAAAGGGCTTTAGCAGCCCCCATTCAATGTACAGAGTGTAGGCGTTCACATAGGCAAGAACATGGATCACAAAGACATCACAGCAAGGGAAAAAAACTACTGACAGATATTGAACGAAGGGACACTAGTTCTACAACTGACACCAAAACTAAGCTGCTCGGTTTAGTGCGATTTGGTGACCTGTGGGTAGCAGGGCCAGACCAAATTGACTGTTTTCTACTGTTTTGAGTTCCCAGGCTAACAAAAATGTACAGGTGCAGAATATCCTGGTTTCACTGCTTCATTTAAGCTGAATTATTCCGCTCTTGTTCAGGATTTAGCAGAAGTGGGCAGATCAATCCAAATATCGATAGTAATGATGCTAACTCTGGTATTGGAAATGAATCAATACTTGGCTGATAGGATCGATACTTTGTTTCTGTCCTCTAAGTACAGTATGAAGCTCACTGAACTAATTATTGTGGACGGTATAAATCACAGTGAATTAGGGTCGTTAAAATGTGTTCAGAATTTGCAAACCGCCCATGATTCATCTCATAAATCATGACACACTGGACACACTGCTCTAGCCTACATGAGCTGCTTTTGCAGGTTTTTTAGTATCAGTATGCGTGCTGATATATGCACCTCTTGCCCTGTATCGGATCAGTACTAAAATTTGCACTACTGAGCACCACTAGGATTTAGAATCACTAAATGGGCCCACCTGTGAAGCACATGTGGCCACACCTAACCTCAAAGGAAACTTTTATCAGTGACCATAACACTGGATCGCTCTCAAACGCTCATTGGTCAGCTGTTATCAGCCACACAAATCCTATTGGCTCTCACTCAGCAAAACATTAGCCCACATATTTTAAAAACTGCACAAGGTTGTTTTCTGGGATTTAGACTCTCAGGGCTTCCTGATTAATTTATAACTAACTGTGTTGACATGCATGTTGATAAGGTTCTGAAAAAACGAGACTGTGTGTGTGTGTGTGTAATATTCAACTCTTTATCCCTGGGTCTGTTACTCACAGATAGCATAGAGTCATTAGCACCCCACCCTGTCTATGTCTGTGTGTGTGAGTGTGTTGACATACTGAAGCTGCCCCTATTTGCCCATCAGTGTTTGGAAGCACAGCAGTATTCTCACTGCAACACTCACACACACACACACACATTACACTTGGCATTGTTACTTATTTGCTTAGGGCCTATTGTGTTCTGCCAGCCAGAGCTGCATTGAGTGAAAGGGAACAAAACAATAAAGTAGGTTTAATCTCTCTCTCTCACTCTCTCTTTAAAGCCCACAACAGAAGCATTTACTGCCCAGTTGATCCGGACACTCTACCCTGCACCTCCGCCTCCAGAAAGAGCCTGCACACTCCTGCTGCAGTCCAGAGAAACAGCACTTGACAAACAACACCGAACTGACCTCCAACTGCCAGGACTGTACCTGATCCCATATCCTTCAAAGAAAAGGGCAACCTGACTCTGAGCACAGCGGGAAAAGAAGCAATCACACCCCACTGCTGAAACACGACCCAGTGGACCGAGAGACAGAGGGGCTGACAGTCGTGTGTGGTGCCTGGGAAAAGAGGCAGGATGCTGGCTCAAATCCTTCAAGATATGTGGGTGGAACCTGAGGTTCTAGAGGCCCTCAGTGAGGAGCAGAAGAGGATCCTCTTCCTCAAGATGAGAGAGGAGCAGGTACGCCGCTGGAAAGAGCGCGAGGAGAAGGAGGAGAGGGAAAGAGGACACAACAGGAACACCACGTCAAAGAAAGGTACAGCACTGGTTATTCTGTAGTGGGTAAACTTGTTCAGCTTACCATACAGGTCACACTTGTATAAATTCCAGTAAGGTAACAGCCTTAAACACTCATGAAACAACATTGTTTGGAAGAGGAAGGACCGAGGTTTCTGGTAAACCTGGCTCCCATTTTTACATAACATCATTAGACATGAGGTTAATACCGTCCGGTCTGATATCACCAGATTTCTTTACAGGAACAGCAGGTGTCACAACTCTTTCGACAGGTTAAGTAGGCGGAAATCATTTAGGTAAATGAGAGAGAAAAGCTGCTGGTTCACTAAAGACTAAAGCTACCTGTAAAAAGGTGTAATTGATTGAAAAATAAAAACCCAGAAAATGAAACGTTGTGGAAACATTATGGTTTATTTATCAGGCTAACTGAAATATGTTATGATACAGGACCTGTATTATTTCTAGTCTTGTTTACATTTGTCAGTACAGCAAGCATTCAAGGTTTTGTTTGCTATTTAAGTCAGCTATTTTCTTAAAGTAAAGGTTGTAATCTGTGTTTTGGTTAGCCTATTTATTATACACTTGTATAACTTCTTGCTAATATAACTTCTTTTGTATGCCACAGAATACAAAAGCAAAAATTAAAATTAATAAAACAAAACTAAAATGAAACATGTTTAACAAATAAAAGCTAAGCTCAAAGCTAGCTTAAAGCAAAAACTGAATTGAAAACAAAATAAAAACTAGCTAGCTCTCAGCTAGCTGACAGGCCTGAATCTTGAAATTTATTTTACAATAAATTTATATGGATACATTTATTGTAAATGTGAATATTATATAGATAGTAATAGTAAGACTAGAAATAGGTGAAAGAGCTAGCTTAGCTTTTCCTCTCTTTTTTTGTAACTGTCCTTAACAATGTTTATCTTGCTAATTTAAGATGCACAAATATAAAGTGCAAATAAAGAAATACAATGAAAAAAATACATAAGTTGCAGCTTCACAAAGTTTCTGTCCCAGCTTTATCATGGTTGGCTAACAACAGCAGCAACAGTTAGCTTTTCTCACATTTTCTTGTCTGTATACTAAGCTAACCTAGCAAGCTGCTGGCACTAGCTTCATTTAGCTGTTTATTGTTATTTTCTTATAATAGTGCTGTAACTCATTACTTTGTCTTATACAATGAATATGTAGCTTGCAAAGAAGAAGAACTTTGACAACCCGCTCATCCCAAATTGAAAATTATTTTTTATTAAGTTTTCATTTTAGATTGCTTTAAATATTTAATAAAGCCCTGGGCAGTATAACCATAACATGTTAAGAGAAAACACCATGTTTTTCCTGTAAATATCGTTCACTGCAAATCACTTCATGCTCATCATGTTTAATTTAGTTTGTTGCTTGCTGCCAACTCCTTTGGGGGGCTCCGAAAATACAGATTTTAGAAAATGGGGCACCAGAGTTCATTTACACCTACTTGAAAACTTCTAAATTCTCAGTACACGTGAGCAGTGAAGCACGAGTTTTGTACAAAACCTTCTCTGGTTACCAATCTGACTAATGTGTTCAGATTACGCCCAAAGAAATCCAGTTTGACCATCCCTGTTGTTCTCTCTTACTCATTTCATCCAGCCTTCCTCTAATTAAGGTGTTATTCTAACTCACTGAGACCCTACCGCCTCAGCCGGTTCACCTGGACAATGGATGTGTGTGTGTGAGCATGTGTGGGTTTGATGGACAGATCTCTCACAGCCAGCTGAATCATTCTGTTGGCTGAAAGCTGAATAAGATCGAGGAGGTCCTGTGGTTCTGGGGCGTCACCATGCTTTAAAGCACATATTAAGTTCCCATCTTTGTCCACCCAATCTCTGCCATGTCACCTGAGAGGTGACGGAGTGTGTGCCGTTTGCACATTGCACTCCATACAATCCTTCTGCCATCTTTCTGTCTTTGTTCACTGTTCTGTGGATGGGAAAAAACAAGCCTTTACATGTGGTGTGCAAACAGGTCTTTAAATACAAATGCATGATTAAACCTGCACCTATGTGTGAAGATTTCTATTATGTGCTGCATTTCTGGTTAATTTGCGGGTGTGGTGGTAATAAAGACAGGCACCGCAGGTCTGTAAAGTCATGGCAGGTGATCGACACTCAGCGAGGTGGCTATAAATGTGAATACTGAAGGTGTGTTTTTTTTTTTTTTCTGACATCACAGGTACCATTATGTGCTATGTCACTGCATGCGTAGCACACAAGCCAATTGTCTAAAAATAAGTAGCTGCCATTATTAGCTGGAAATCTGTAAATGTTCACTGGTCCCGCTGGGGGAATTTCAACACTGACAATTTGAATTTTAAAGCCACGCCCCAATCTGTGACATCACGGCAGGTTTTTGGTCTTTATCAGGTACTCTACTGTCATGGAAAAACAATCAGCAGCAGTCAGGATGGGGGTTTATTTTTGAATATAACGTCATAATGAGGCAATGGCTGAAAACACCCAGTTTCCAGGATGTGAACGCAACATTATAAAATTCATTGATTCATAACTGTGAGTGATTTCATGATTATTGTAACATTAGACACTTAAATAAAGGTTTTAGCATTACAACATGGTCTTAAAGTGAAACTTAAAGGGGACATTTAAGTAAACTCTTACTGAAGGTGAGAAGGTAGTTTTGCTGTAGGAGAGAATTAAATAATTCCAGGGGGGAAACGGACACAGAAAACACAAACTGGGTTAAAAATGTACTAAGGACAAATCAGCAACAAGCAAAGTGTTAGAGGGTAAGTCTGTTCCGGGAGTGAGGCTTCCCAACACCAACACTTATAGGACAGCACCACCTTCTGGCTGATTGCCACAATAACAGTTTGTTAGACGACTTCATTCTAAATGCTGCTGAGCATTTCTCTCCGAGTGTATTAAGGATATATTTTATGTTGTATGCTTCATATACATTTTGTTTTCCTCTTTTATTTTCTCTCCAGCTTCCAGTAAACATGTGAGGTGGCTCCTCGGGCGGGATGGTGACGTGAGCGTCAGTATAATCGGTGAGGTGGACGAACTGAGATCCTCCAGACTCCTCCAGAACCTCATGAACAACAGGTAGAAACACATAGTGTGTTTTTCCCCCAAAAAATATCTTTGACAAGTCGACTCAAAGAAATCCAAAGGATGATAAGCTCTTATCTTATCACAGTAAAGAACAATAACCTATTTTCAATAGATCTGAATTAATGTTGCTCTGCATCGTGTTTTTAACGTAGCACATAACATATAGATTCTCAATTATGTTTGCGTAGATCAACAGTGAACTAAATACTTTCAGTCAGCCGGACAGTTCCTTGCACCAACATGATTATAGAAGTTACTAGTGACATGGCTGACTGGTGGATTCATTTAAAGGCTGTTATCGGAGGGACTAAAACGGATGTCTTTGTCTTTCAGATTTCAGTCTGATAACATGAATGCCATCCAGAGAGTGGACTTGCTTCCAGGGAGTGAGGACCAGCAGCTTAACCTTAAAGAAGACATCCAGCTACCCATCACACATGTAAGTTCCCATGTTTGAAATGTGTTTGAAAGTGCGACGACCTGCGTGTGTGTTAGAGTTTATAACATCGAGTCGTTTCGGTCTTACGCGCAGGATGACACGGCTTCACCGAATGACCAGTCATCCGAGGAAGACATGGACTCGTGCAGCGCTGATGACGACCCGAAGGACACGGCCGAGGACAGCGACAGCGAATCAGGCAGCGGCTCTGACAACCTCAGCGACTGGACTCCGCTCTACAAGCCCCATTTTAGTAGTCATGGCAACCAGCCGCTCAGAGCCCCGCTGGCGGACACAGAGAAGACTGGCCCCCAGGACAGAGGTGAGAAGGGAGGAGAGGATAGAGGAGGGATCTATGTATGCTAGTGTTAAAAGTGTATGATAATCACCAACTCTAACTGCTTATAAGTTCAGGTTAATCGATATAAAGTGGGTCTGAATACAAAATTGTAGCTATTTATTAGAACAGCTCATAGAAACAATAAACTCAAAGAATCAATCGGCACAGATGGCTCATGGTCAAAAGTGTACAAAAGTACAGGAGCAGTACAGACGCGCACTATTTTACTGTGAGCTATGAAAAACTGAACTATCAGGGATCATTATGCAGGCCTGTTCAGTGTTACAGTACATATTGATTACTGCATGACTCACATTTATTAAGCTGATTATTGTTTTAAAGGAACAGTTCATGTGAACATAACACAACTGTGCTGGATAGCTTGTGTGTGGGTTGCCAGGTTTTGTTGATGTGTAGTAATCACATGTCCAAAACCTTTTTATTATCATACATCGTCACAACCGTCAGGCCCAGACAGTGCTTGCCTGTGAGCAGCTTCATGTAGGAACTATTTTCTTTCAACTGTCTACATCCACCATCAGCTAGCAACATTATGGGCACCATTAATATTTTCAACCTGTGATGCTGCGTGAACCTCTCCTCACGGCGGGGTGTAGTTCAGTGGAAAGGAATGATATCTGTCACGATATCTGGCACGTGCCATTTTAATCTACTGTAGTTAAACTGTTAGCAGTCGGACGTACCGCCCACGGGACATTGGATGGTTTAGGGGACTAATAGGACTGCTAAGGGGTTAAGAGAATGACAAACATCTCTAAAACTAGCAACTCACAGCATAACGTGTCTGTTTGATATTTACGTATTAGCTTATCCTTGGGAAAGAGGTGCCACCTCAGCTGTATCCCAGAACATGTCATTGATTGCATCCTGTGCTTCTTTTCTTAGAAACCGCGTGCTACAAAGAGAAGCCAGAGGGCAGAGGTCGCGTGGAGCAGCTCAGGAAGAAATTCGCAGATAATCATCACAACACATCAACTGCCTCCAAGAAACCACCCATACCAGCCAAACCTGCTCATCTGCAGAAGTGAAGCGCACCACCGACCCATTAAGACTCCACGTGTATCTCTGCTACACATGACCCCGAAGAGCCTACTCTATTGAGTGTAATGAGCACTCTGTTGTACAGCAGCAGCTCAGGCTGAGGCTGCACGTACTGAAAGAAAAGGATTCTGACTTGAACCCGAACAGTGAACAAAAGTCCACTTTATTAGACCTTATTTCAAGGTCCGAGCTACAGAAAGAGAAACATCTGGGGGTGAAGTGAGAGAAAGACTTGAAAGCTTTTGGGCTGAAGTCAACCTGAATGATAAAACTAAGCAGCTTTGATGTTGAGTTGAAATTCGAGCACAGATACGCTCACATGGCGTCTGTGATTGACAGGTCGACACAGAGCGTGGTGTCCAGAGAGACGCACGTGAACACAGACTATTGACTGCAGGTGAAAAACACTGTGGTTTTATTACTGACATGTCATAAGCAGGAAAAACTGATAAATCATCTGCATTTTTTTCTTCACTGATCCAAAGGTGGGAGCTATGTTAAATGTAGTCCATGTACCGTATTACTATAATGTTTTTAACCGTGTTGATTGCTTGTTGGCAAAATTCTCCTTCAGCGTTTTAGCTGGCGTAAGAGTTTTGGGTTTAAAAGAAAACAACCAAATTCATGTAAAATTATTAACAGGGTCAGTATACTCAGTGTACTTTCTACTGTCCCTGACATTCACTGACAGACACGGACCTGCTCAGGAGGCCTTTCAGGTTTGGTGTCTTGCTCAAGAACAATTTATCCAGATGTATAAGATAATATTTGGAATATGTGGCAGCCTACAGTGCCTTTTTTTTCTGTCAGAGCAAATGTTACCAATGGAGTAATGGCCACTCCAGCACACTCGACTTGAAAAGAAACTGTACCTATCAGATTCAAAGGGACTAAACTGCGGCTCTTTTTGACAAAGCTGCAAGCTCTAGCATGCAGCATCAGGTCTCTGAGTTGATCTACCAATCCTGTGTCAGGAGTATAATGAAAGTGAACGATATTTGATAGAAACACTTGGCTTCATTACATGGTGAATTCTGTCTTTTCTATTTTTTTCTCTGAAGTTGACCATAAGACTTTTAGTAAACTTAGGTCCTTTAAGTCAGCGGTCCCCAACACCCAGGCCACATGGCTCCAGTCTGCGGCTCGCTTGGTTCTGGGCCGTGAGATATGAGACTTGGGTGTGAAACTCATGGCTTTCAGGCTTTCTGTCGGTTTTTATTGTTATTTTTTTATCGGTTTTATCGTTAACTCTCCTGGGTCTTTTCCCATGTGTTATGAATAAATCTTCTTTTTTTGTCCAATACTGGTTTTATGTTGTTGTATTTATCCACAACACCTTAAAGGCCGATCCATGAAAATATTGCCGGACATAAACAAGTCCGCGGTGCAAAAAAGGTTGAGGACTGCTGCTTTAAGTATCTCTATTCCCCACAGAATGCTAACGAGTAACGTTCCTTCAACTTTTACTGTGCAATAATTTATCAGGCTGCCTCTAAAAGTACACAACAATGTACAGTTTAGTAGACCAAAATAAAATAATTAATAATTATAATAAAATAACCCATTTATACGCTAATTGTGCAGCACACAGGAAGGACATTACATAGACATAAATATTCCACAAAACAATATATTAGTGATGATACAATGACCAAAGTAGTTGAAAGTTAACTTCAATAACACTTAAATCTAAGCATTTCAATTTCTCTTTGCCAGGTATACTATACTTTTTCATTGTGTATCTGTAGTTGGCTAATCTGAAACGACGTCAGGTTCTGTTAGAAATGCACATATGCTCTCAGGAATTGACCCGTAGCATGTTACAGATAAACATAATACTGGAATTCAGTCAAAAACATGCTGAACAAGAGTGCACATGTTGAATATATAGTGTACAATAAGTGATTTCAGTTACAGCATTATGATGAGGAAAGCTAATATCTAAACATTTGCGTCATTGACATAAGCAAGTTAGCATGCTAATGTTGGCATCCAGCTCAGAGCACTGCTCCTCACAGACTTTAGTAGGGCAAAAGAAATTTGATGAATTTAGCCAAAAACTAAAAGTTGTGATATTTTATTTACCTTTTATTTGGTGATTGGCAAAAAATAACAATAAAAATAGCAAGAAACAACCCACTAAACAAACATTAGCTTGTTTTTTTTTGAGGGAGCGTTTAGCCACATTTGACATCTGTTGACCTGACCAACGTTTTGTGGTTAAAATAAAACAAATCCATATCTTCATGACTTCAACATGGCCACATGCTCAGGATCGCCGACAGCTGTGGAAGCCACATAAGTGCACTTTTTTTTTCTTTTTTTTTTACTTGTATTGGCTATTTGGACCCAAAGATGTTAACATTTCTATACTTAGCATCAGATGAGGTCAGTCAAGAGGGCATAATCAGGTGATGGACTTGGCAGGGGGGGAAATCCACATTTTAGTGCTAAAACACTGCTATCTTTAAGCTCACAGAACTGCACGGTCATCAAATTAGAGGGACTGTGTGTAAAAATAACTTATGTTTCTATGTTGGTCAGGCAAATTGGATGTGAACACCCTCCACTGCTTTGACTCAG
Organism: Haplochromis burtoni; assembly: GCF_018398535.1. Classification (NCBI taxonomy): domain Eukaryota; kingdom Metazoa; phylum Chordata; class Actinopteri; order Cichliformes; family Cichlidae; genus Haplochromis; species Haplochromis burtoni. Next base: position 369,876 of record NW_024582380.1, read on the forward strand.
CACTTTAACCTCATGGCCATTGCTTCATTTCTTTTCCACTGCGCTGGAGTACATATCTAAAACAGTGAAAAGCATCTCCCTGGACAAATATTTATAGGCTCTACTGCAGCTTTACGGGACATTAGGAGGAAGAAACCAGAGAAAAGAACAAAATCACACCCGTGGCAGAGACAGCAGTACTTTATTTTTAAGGTTTGCACTGTTTGAGCTGTAGTTACTACCTAACCATTTAGTCACATGTTCCTTTTACTTGGTCACTAATTAATTCCTAAAAGTCTTCACCAGCTGACACTTTGTTTTTTACCTTCTGTTTGTATTTGTACTGTATATGTCCTACATGGGTTTATGCCTGTTGTGTAAAAGAACAAACTAAAAGAGTTTTCTTGCTTCTAACAAAGTTGTGTCTGTTCACAGTGTTGGTGTGTGTGTTTGTGTGTGTAGGGGTAGGTGGGACAGCTGCAGATGACACAGAGAAGCTGTAGATAGTGGTCACTTACACAATGATTATCTATTCATTGGGCTCTATCAGAAAACAGCCCATCAGAGATCAAACGGAGAGAACAGAAAGCTGATTAGCATGTGGTTCAGACTGAGACGGAGGGCGAGACGCTAGGGGAGACAGAGAAAATGAGAGTCTGGTCACGGGAAGCACAACGTCACAGTCAACTCAGTAAACCTTCTCGCATTCCTTCACCACTTCCACACCCTCACCCTCTGTGTGTGTGTGTGTGTGTCTGACTGAAGAGCGTGTGAGCGTCTGTCCGGCCATATATCTTGAACCATGTGACTCTACACGAGCAGTCATGCACACAGCGTGAAAAGCGCCGCTATATATAGTAGGACAGTGTTGGGTGTCCCAGTAAAGCATTGTGGGAGCCTGTTCACCTTTGTTCCTTGAGAAAGCTCTTCTTGGAATGTTTGTATACACTCGTGTGCTGCGTATAGAGAGTGCTGCTGCTCCTAATTATTTTCTATCCACCTCGAAAGGTGAAATTAGGACACATGTAGCATGTCATGTGTCGACCGTGTGACAGTAAACAACATATATTATCTGGCTGTCTTTTGGAAAAGCTATCTTCTAATCGTTTCTGTGAATCAGGTCATTGTGGGGAAAGACAATAAAAAAGAATCTGTGACAGACAACACCTTAGGCTGTCATTCCACAAGAATGCAATGGTAGTCTCATTTATAGCCTGAAGATAATTGTTACTTAACGTGTAACAATTCTGGTTATTTGACTAGTTCTAAGTTTCATGAATTAAGACTTTTTATTCAGTTTGCTAACTTTGAAGAATTCGCACTGCAAAATAACAGTAAAACTAAGTAAGCTAAGTTACACAGCGTAAAAAACTTGTTTTCATTTAACCATGATCAGCTCGACTCTCAGCTTAAAAACATTATCTATCATAAGCCCTAACTTATAGCCACGTCTTTTAGACATGATGTGTTTGTAACGAGGCTTCTCTGGTAAAAAGCTAGTCTGTCATGTAACCCCATGTTGTTGTTGGTCCTGCATCATCATTGTCATGTTGGTCCAGGATCAACAATGCTACTGACCAATTGGATTGCTGTGATGTCATTGCTTGGGAATGTGGAGCGAAAAAAACTTTTGTTTGTATAAATCTTTCTTTTATTCTTTATTAATTTATGCAACATAATAAATGTTTTAGCAATTTAGATTTGCTGTTAGCCTAATTTAGATTACTCGTGCTAGTTTGGTTGTGATAGTTTTTTATAGCATTTGCTAACTTCTTGGCTAATGCTAAGTGAATACTCTGACAACATGATTGGTCAGTTGCAATGTTGATCCTGCACCAACACTGTTATGATGATGTAGCAGGAACTCTAACGTGTGGATATCAGATTGTGCTTCTCATGTAATTATTTGAAACTATACAAATGTTGAAAACTACATCCATTAAATCTGTTATCTGTGTATCCGACTTAGGATATGTGGGTGGGGCTGGAATTTAAAGCTGCCACTGGGCAAAAGGTAGGATACACCTGAAATGTGTAAGATTAAACATTTTTAAATCCAATAAATATTTTTAGTGTTTTTTGCCGCCATTGATGGAAACTGGAATTGCTTAGTTTTAATATTACACTTATTACTGTTTCTGGGTCACAAAATAAACTTTTAAGGTGTTTTGAGGCAAGAATGTAGCTGTGTTAACTTCAAATATCTGCTCGGTTTATCAAGACATCACATATTTTCAAAAGTGCTCTGACGTTTTCGGAGACGTCCGTCTCGCTAGAGCCGGCAAGAACAGCAAACTCCCGGCACATCGTTTTCAACCCCCCCGCAGTCTTTCACTACTCAGATTAAACATAATATATAAATCACTTAGATAACTTAAAAATATTATTGTTTGACTTTTTATTGTTTTAATTGTTTGTGAGTAAATCAATTTGGCTGAGATTACAGCTGAATAAGTATCAAACGCCACGTAGACCATGAAGGCCGGGTCCTCGAGAGGATGCAGCCTATGAATTTGGACACAGCTTGTACTCTAACTAGAGGACTTGCAAAAATGGAAGTCAACGGGAAACACCTTTTTGACTCTGTAAACACTTTGTAAACCTTGGTCATACCGTGTTTCAAAATAGAGGATTAACCGACACATTGCTGGCCAATGATCAAGTGGGTTCACAGTTAGACCCATACCCATTTGTCACATTTGGATTTTTTACACCAAAATGGCAACGGCAGAAACATTCGGTCTCAAGGCTTTAAAATAGTTCTTCAGAACCCAGAGGGTGACAGCACGGTCACTACGTCTCTTCGTTATACTTTCTATGGGTCCAACACTTTGATCCAGACTAAAACAACCGTTGGATAGGTTATACTCATGTGATCCTCTGAGTCCCCTGAGTTTTTTTGTTTAGTTTTAAAGGCTACGTCCGCATGTACACGATTATTTACGTAAATAACAATTTATTTGGGTTTTTCGTACACATGTAAGCAGCGTTTGGATCACTGAAAACTGAGTTTCTGAAAGACTCCTGGCAGGGTGAATATTTTAAAACATGTAAATGCATTAAACTTCATTACTGCGTTTACATATGGACAAGGAAAACGTAAATTTTAAAACCGAAGGTATGTGGTTTGATTTCCTTTTTTGACACTAGACTGCTCTGTTATTGTTTCTGTGCTTTTGATTGATCAGCATGTCTTTGCGAGGTTACATTGCCACCTGCTTTGGCTGTTCTTGACAGCACTTGAGTTTGTTTTTAGCATTTTAATCTGGACAGAGATATTTTTCAAAACGACCTTGGAAAAATCCCCATTTTAAAAAATACCTGATTACATTTGGAGGTAGCCACAGCACCTTCATGCTGTGAAGTTTCACTGGGTGCTAGCAAGACAGTATCCGCTTCCTAAGTCTAATGTTATCATCCGTTTCTGCGTCAGAACTCTTCCTCGGTTAAAATCAATCAAACACTGAGAAACGGTCCAAATAAATCACCAATAAAATGATCATCATGACTGTTTCTCTCAGATGTTAAAGTTTAACATCCAGGCCTCCGTGAAAGATGTTTAACAAAGCTAGAGAAAAGCAGGACGTTAGCTCGCTAATTTTCATTTGAAGGTGATATAACTGAAGGATCGGGACCGAAGGACTAAGATGTACTTTTCTGCTATTGCTTTGCACAAAAAGACGGAAAATTAAAGCCCAGCTATGTTTGTAGAGTTAGTGAAGCTGGGCTAACTGCTATATATTGGTGTGGTGATGGTCAGCATAATATAAACACATTAGACACTCCATCTTCACTAGGATGAGGGTTAACTTTTTTACCCAGAATAGAAGTTAATGTGAGAGTCCCCAATGGCCAGAGACAAATGCAATCATATGGCAAGAAGATAACACCGAAAACTAACCAAACTTCAGGCAAGAGAACATTTGAGATGATTCATCCACAACACAAGGTTAGTCATTAATATCCTGCTCCGGGGTTTGGGTGACTCGCTATGAAAAATTCCTGACCCCAGGCTTTATGCCCCTACTGGCATATTACTCGGCTTGAGAGTGATTCTTTTCTGAAGTGTTTAGATGTTCGGTGCTTGCAAACTGTAATCTATGGATTAGAATTGTTTCATAATGTTTTTAAAAACTGAGCTTAAAGACATACTGCAATGGAATACTACTAAAAAAAAGCCTGAGAGGCTGATGGTGACCAATGATTATTTTTAGGGACTTCGCTATATAAAATAAACATGTTAAACCCGTTTAAACACATTAAAACAACAAACAATCCTCCATGTTTGGCCCAGAGTTGTAGCATTGATAGGGTAAAAAAATAAACTTTATTATTGTTATTTTTTTAAAGAATGGATTGAAATAGTTATGTTCCATATGTGTCAATAGTAAAATAGAGTATAAAGTATTCAAAACTAATAAAAGTAAGCTATTTAAACAATTTCACTTGGGTGCAAATGGAAGAACACAACAAACTTATAGACTAGCAACTTGTCAGTCACACTGTAAACCAAACTTTATCATCCTTTTTGACTCTAATGGGGACCATAACTTATAAAACGAGCAATGTGTTGTTTCAGGAACAACTTAAAACTAGCCACTGAAACCATAAAACTATCAGGAAGAGTTACAACCAGACATGTGTTTATAATTAAAGGCAGCACCCCCTGCTGGAAATGAGAAAGACTGCGGTGTTCACGCTGACTTTACTTTTCAGATCTGAAAATGACATCCATCTTCTATATACAGTCTATTAATTGGCCAAGTTGTTGTTTGTAATAACTTATTTATCAATAATTAACTAAAATTCGCAGGGCTTGTGACAAAAACGTATAACTGACATTGCAGCTGTGGTCGAGATTGGTAGCTGTCAGAGTTGTGCAAATTTAAAGGTGCAAAGGGAGTTCCAGCCCAGTAATCTTTGGTAATAATCAATTCCACATCGTGGGGTGGTCCACATCATGATGAAATATCTCTGCAGACAGGGAGACTTTATCCCTGGGCTTTGCCTAGCTTCCTAGAAATCAGCAACAAGCTAAACATTAACAGAATTTTGTGCACACGTTACGTCTGAGCATAGAAATGTACGGAGCCCCGCAGGTGACATGGGAGAAAAAAAAATTAAGACGAACTTTTGCGAGATCTCGCAAAACTAACTCGGGATCTGTGAGATCTCGCAAAACAAACTCAGATCTTGCAAAACTTTTGCGAGATCTCGCAAAAGTTTTAGCCGCATTCTTTGGCCTTTGACCTCCCGTTAGCTCGAAGCTAACGGGAGGTCGAGACCTACTACAGCCGGGAGGAACACCGCTTTCCCGGCACATCGTGCCTCGACCTCCCGGTCGGCTTCAAGCCGGCGTCCGAAGAATGCGGCTAAAACTTTTGCAAGATCTCGCAAAAGTTTTGCGAGATCCCGAGTTAGTTTTGCGAGATCTCGCAAAAGTCCGTCTTAATTTTTTTTTTCTCCCATGTCCGCTGCGGGGCTCCGTACCGTAGAAATGTGAGAAGGATTTGAAAGTTATTTTTATTTGTTCTGGATTTTATGACTGTATTTAGATTTGACAGGATAAGAATCCATTTCAGATATTTTTGAAGTCACATGTATCATTTAGTGATTTCTCTGCTTGTTTTTCACCGGTAGAAACAAGACCATCCTGTGGCTGTTTTTAGAACCTGGCGTACTCTGAATCCACCTTTAACAGCTTTAAGGGTCAAAGGTCAAGAAAGCCCTTTGACCTCGGTGTCAACAAAATATAACTTGGGGGGAAGATGAGACAGGGCTTTTTGAGGATGTAAGAAGCCATTGTGTTGCTGTTTGGGAGATGCATGTTTTCCATGTGTACAAAAGGGGAATGCAAATGGATAACAGAGGCATAATGACGAGTGATCTCAGAAAGATGATGTTTTCTGCAAAGCTGTTACACATTTCCTAACACTGGGGAAACGGCCAATGGTCGAAGGGGAAAAAAAGATCTTCACAATGAGACACAGTGTCTCAGAGCAAACGCAGTGGCCAAAATTTCAGAGGACTTGCTCATGAGCGAGGGTCCGCCCAGCTCCAGCGCAGGTTGCCTCGGGCTGGCAGGTTGCTCCACTGCAGTGTGTGTGTGTGTGTGTGTGTGTGTGTGTGTGTGTGTGTGTGTGTGTGTGTGTGTGTGTGTGAGGAGTTTTTCCTCCAGAGTGGGCAGGGCCGCTGGTGCTAACATATGTAGGCTCCACAGGGGTCTGTGACGGCACACACCGTCTATCTGGACAATGCATCCATCATTAACCTCCCCGCATCTCTGTCTCGCTGCATTTCAATCGGCCTCCATCACCGCGCTTGCTGGATCTCACACTCATCTCTCCCACTCTCTTTGTTTGGCCCCACGTTATCTTCATCCCCTGCTGTCCATCTCCCTCATCCTCCTCCCTGCATATCCCTCGCTTTCTCTTTTCTCTCCCCCTGTGGCCTGCTTTTCATCTCTCCCTCTTACCCCTCCTCTTCCTCCCCCTTCTCTCTCTCTCTCTGCCCTTCACCATGCCCCCCCCCACCCCACACACACCTCCTCCTCTCCCCTTCACCCTCTCCCTGTATCCGCTTTCCACTCCCTCCTCCTCTTCCTCCACCTCCCCCAACTCTCTCTCTCTCTCACAGCCCTCCTCCGCCTCTCCTCTGTCCTCCGTTCAATGCCCCCCCTCCCTCCTTTTTTTGCTCCTGCCATCTTGCAGGCCAGTGGAGCCAGACTGCAGGCGTTCAGGGAGTCACTGGACCTGCTGCAGGCCAAGCGGGGTGTGTTTCTGTTGGTGTCGTGTGTCTGTCTGTGTGTGTGCGCGTCTGTCGTGTCTGTGTGTGTGTCTGTGTGTGTGTGTGTGTGTGTGTGTCTGTGTGTGTGACCAGGAGGAGGAGCGGGGTGGGGGGATTAAGCTCCAAATCACTAGAAAGGCACTGAAGAGAGGGGGGGTGAGAAAAGAAAAAGCTGCAGATCCAAGAATATGAAATTCTCCCTTTGTCTGGGAGATGAAGAAACACTAGACTGTGGACTCAAAACTAAAAGACTGCGTGTTTCTCATTCAGTGGGAGCGTTGTAATTGCATGATGTTGGAGCTCGCTGCTTTTCTCCATGAGTTGGCAGTGTCCTGCGTTGGCTGGCGTGCAGTGCTTTCCCTCTCTCTCTGTCTCTCTCTCTCCCTGCCTGACAAACACACACGCACACACACGCGCACACACACGCACGGACGTGCACATCCCCCTCCTGCCCCCACCCCCACAGATGCACACTCACATACACGCACACACACACACAGTCCCTCTGCGATCCCCCCTGACTGAAGGCTCACAGGAAGTGCAGCCGTGGCCCAATTATAGCGTGACACCTCGGGCCGGCCGTTGCCATGGTTACGTCTTCCCTGCGGTCCCCTGGAGTGTGGCGCCGAGGAAGAAGGTCTTATCACATCAGCCATCGTTACGGCAACAAGCAAAAACCCACCCTGTAGCCTCAGCCCAGCTGGCTGTGTATTCGGCTTGAAATCTGCCCCCCCCCTCATCTGTGTGTGCGTGTGTGAGAGATTTATATATACATACGCGGAATATTTTAAAAAAAAATGGAAATTGTGTGCGAGGAAGAGCCCGAATGTTTGTGATGATTGTGTGTGTCAGGTTAGGTGTGCTCAAGTGCACGGACTGGACTTGCCAAGGCAGCGTGTAGGTGTGTTTGTGTGTCTGTGGGGTTGTGATAAGGCTCTCAGCCACACCATTAGGTGACTCATAATCCACACACAACCTCGCACACACACAGGAGCACATGTGTGCGCAAGCAGAAACAAGGTTGCAAACGGACACATACGCCCAATTACAAATGAGTGCACACACACACACACACACACACACACACATAAAGACGTAGCATAGAGCTTGTAGACGAGTGCACATGGCAAATTTCTTTTATTTCAAAAGGGCAAACAGCGCTATACAGTACAAGTTGCACATGAAATAATTTAGCCGAGGCCAAACTCATTCACTTCTTACTGATGCAGTGACGTCAGAACAACAGAAACTCCCCTCGTTAGAAACAAAACATTTGGCTCCTCTTTACCTTTGAAGCACAGTACATCCAAACTGGAAAGCAACGTAAAAAAAAAGAAAAAAAAGAAAAAGGAAGAAGAAGACATAATGTTTTCCAGATATTTACAGTCTATTTACAGAATTTTTGTCATCATCTGAATATTGACAAACATTGGTATCCTTCTTTCTCGCCTCTCCAATTCTCTGATTGTCAAAATGGATGGGAACGTGTGTGGACATTCTTAAACGGGAGCTGCAGCTCCGCACGAAACACAACATCTTTGAACGTCTCTGACAGTCACAGTCCGAGCATGTTAACAGGGTGTCCTGTGGGTGAGTGTGTGTTGGTGTGTGTGTGTGGTTTTGTAATTTTTGTTTTGTTAAAACTGCAGCTCCTCAACAATCATCCAACCGGGAACCTCTGACAAATCCTGCCACCGCAAGCGTTACTATCCGTCCAAGGCTCCATTGCTTCTCTCCTGTGCCAGACCCAAAGTAAAATCAGACCCCCTCAGATCAAACCCAGACACTCTGCTCTCAAACCCCGGCCCCCCGGGCTTCCTCTTCAGCTCCTCACACTTCCTGTATTTACAGATCTGGTGTCCCCTCTTGCGATTGCGGCAGCTGCTGCACTGTTCGCAGTTCGTCTGACGCCGGCACGGTACGCACTCCCCGCACCTCTTCCTCTTCCTCCTGCCTCCGCTGCTCCCGCCCAGGGAGCTGGGAGAGTATCCTTCGGCCACCAGCCCCTCTATGCCCTCAGCTCCCATGGCCGTGCTTCTCCAGTGACCTCCCCCCATCTGGAAGCCTGCCAGGGGGAAAAGAGCGGGGCTGAAGGGGAACCAGGCACCCAGGAAGGGCTGGAAGTCAGTGCTGCATGCAGAGGAGTCCTCTTCCTCCTCCTCAGGCCCGGACCCACCTCCCTCGCCGTCTCCCTTTCCGCTCTTTGCCTCTGCAGCCTCCCTCTTAGCTGGCTGGCTGCTCTGTGCGCCCAAACTGGCTTGCTCTGTGGTGGCAGGGGTGAGAGCCAGAAGCCCAGCGCGCATCAGCAGCTCCGCAGCGTGGGCCAGGTGGAGCCCGCTGGGCGACTCCCACATGTCGGGCCAGGAGGGGGCCCGGCGAGGCTTAGCGTGGCCGGGCTGGGTGGCCCGTTGCTGAGATGAGGAGGGCTCCATCAGGCTTTTGACATCCACGGCCGGGGAAGGGGTGGAGATGTAATGGGAGAGGCTGTAAGGGTGGTTAGAGCGCTTAAGGCTTGGTCTCAGTGGCTCATTGGGGATTTTAGCACTGCTGTGGGCCTGATCCGGGGAGGAAGGGCCAGCAATGTCTACCGCGGTGGACATAGCTGGCTACGGGGAGTTGTCTGTCCTTGTGTGAGTATGCGTGCGCGTGTGGGAGGAGAGGTGAGGGAGAAGGGGATTGAAGCCGATGCAAGGCTGACAACTGTCCTGCTGTTACTTCAGCCAAAATGGCAAGCCTTGGCCTGTGTCCCTATTCCCATTCTCTGCAGCAGCCTCGGAGTCCTGGAGAGCTAGAAATGAATAGGGGATGAAGAGAGGAAGGTTAAGAATAGAAATGTTGGAGTGACAAACACAGAAAGAGAGTTACGAGGAAAGAAGGGCTGGGAGATATGTTCTCAGTCAGAGCCACCAAACACAGAAGCAGAGTGCAGAGATTCGGTGCTTAAAGACAAAAATATAACATGCATGTGCACAGGCTCAGAAATCAAACTCCCCGGACAGAGATGAAGGCAGCCATGTATCTGACACACACTGCATGCTTGCCAATGATTTCCGCATACAGGAGGCAGTATCCCTTTAAGAATTTCACGGTATATCAATGCAATCAATAACAGAGCGACAACAATATGCAAAGATATGCGCATATGCGCAGGTCAAATGTGGAGCGCGCTTTTCAAATACATTTTGACGACTGCTGTTATGTGTGCCAGCCAAAGCTTAAGCTCAGCAGAGAAAGACTAAATAAGGGACGCCGGGGGAAAAAAACAGGCTGTCTTTTGTCTGCTATCGACGACGAGGAGCGAGGTGCGCAACGATGCGGTTGCTGTGGATAAAAAAAGACCAGGCTATTTTCCGTGTCCACATTTGTAGAAAAACTACTCCGCTGATTAAACACGGGAGATGGGTGTTATTACAAGACCGGCCAATCGCCCCCTTTGGCGGATCGATCGGGAAACCAGATCGATCATTTGGCCGTTATTAAGGTTACCTAAGAAGACGGTGCTCGACCGACGCCACGGCGAGCTGACCACAGTCCGAGTGGTCGCTGCGACACGGCGCTGCGCGCAAGAAAAAAGGCGACAATACAACACGGCGAAAATCAACAGGAAGTGTCGAGAAAAGCTCCCCGCTTACCTTACAAACACGACCCGAGCTCTCCTGTCAAAGATATGATGAAGTCATGAACTAATGGCGTGGTGATTGTAGCGTATATGGACGGCGGAGCAGCCGATTCCTCCTCCACCTCTCCGTCCCGGAGGGTCTGCAAACACTCTGCACGGAATTTGGGGGCGTCGCTCAAAATGCGAAGTGGACTCTGCAGTCGAGGCTCTGGTCAGAGCGACCCCGTGAAAAGTCCACAGAAGCAGATCAGCACACACCGTTAGCTGGCAGCGGGAATACTAAGGCGAATCAAGGCCACCGGTCACACGCAGTCAACAGCACAACTGAGACACATGTAAAAAATTATGTAAACACCGGGCACACTTATAATTTACGCTCGTTATGTTTTCTCTACTAGAAATTCTTGTTAGGCTCTTACATATATATATATATATCTATATATAATTATGCCTTATTCAGGCCTGTGGAAAGCCCAGTTTATTAATTATTCCTGTTTGTCCTTTTATAAATCTTTAAATGTATTCAATCAAACTTTGCTATATTAAATGTTCAGTAAAGTAGCTGAAAACTCTTAAGCGTTTACTGTTTGTGCAGTCCAGGCTTCGCCTACTTATTTTAACATAAAAAAATGCTCTTATTTAAAAAAACAAGACAAAAAAAAAATCCAACCAAAACAACTCTTCCCCTTAAAATGGATTTAAATACAGATTTACTGTTTATTTTTTTACCGTCTGAACTGGTGTTTTATCCACACCGGAAGCCAGCGCCGTGACCTTTCATACATAAAAGCACACTGTTTCGGGTTGTGGTGTCACACACGGTGGATGTAAATAAATATCAAAACAAACAGCTACAAAATAAAATGATATTTTTACAGGTCACTCGGAAAACAGGAAGAGCCCTGTGAGCTAAATTAGCCTGTTTAACATAAATAGCCTTTATGCTAATGTCCGTCTGCTTTGAAGCACGTGAGCTCGCTGTCTGTTAAAGGTGACTCCTCACGCGGGGACGGCGGAGTCCACTCCACCTCTTCTGAGAGTCCTCCGTTGCATCTGGCACGCAGCCAGATACCTCGTGCGTGCGTGTCTATGTGTGTGTGCGAGCGCGCGCACGTGTCACTATGGGAGCAGGGGCCCACCGTGTTCGCGTACACTGCTGTCTGTCTGGCCTGGGCGATCCGTGTAAACACAGCGTCTTCTAGCGGTCACCGCAAATACTGCTCCGTCTTAAAATGGCCACTGGTGTCGGTGGACACTGCAGCACGGGAGCCCCCCTCACTTCCGTCTCTCCCACACAAATCACAGCCCCGATCCCACCGCAGTCACACACACGCACACAGAGCTGTTTACTCATTACCCCCGTCCTGCGTTAATCCATCAGCACAGCGCTGTGACACGCGTTCTGATCTTGTGGTGGAAAAAGGCGAACGAATGCAGTGGGAGTGTGTCCTGAAATGAATAAATGAAGCTTTCAAATTGGGTCACTCAAGTTTTATTCACAATGTACAGAACAATGAATCAAACCAGACACCCCGCAGCCAGTAGAAAAATCAACCTGCTGAAACGGCAGAATATATGCTGCTGAACACTTCACAGATTCAACACAAGTTTTCCCAGAAAGCCACAGGAACTGGTTACAAGAAGACAGTTTCAACAGTTCATTAACAACAAACTAAACTTCTACCTCCTCTGACTAAAGCAGCAAAACAAACAAAACAATGTGTGTTAACATTCATGTAGGGTTGTGTGAGCGTTTGGATTCTGGTTTAGATTTAAATTTAAGGCCTACGCTTCAGTTCACCGAGACGCTGGACTGACTGAAGGTCTCGTCTTTCAGCCACCTGCCCCACAGCCAGAGGAGGCGGCTGAAAGGACACCAAACATGAAGGCACAATGCCCGCACGGGGAAATATTTCACCTTTATCAGCCCCAGTGAGAACTTTAAACAAACGGCACATTAAGTAGGTCATTCTGCGAGCTGCAGTCATAGTGCCACCATATCTAACTTATCTGTCCTCAAATGACCTTTGATTTCAAAGTCACACTAAGCAGTGTCAGAGCAGTGTGGCCAGTTTGATATTAAAACTATGTTTTTCTGTTACGGGCAAAGGACAATGCTCAGAGTTTGGACTGAACATATCAGCGTCATACTGTAATCATCAATCAGTGTGACACGGCAATGAGAATGACAGATGATCGGGCCGGGCGTGCGAGGAGTCAGGGAGGGCCGAGTTCTCCGGTGGCTCAGATTACGCGTCCTTCTTTTTGATGATGAGCGGTCCAACGTTGTCCCCGGTTTCCTCGTTGTGTTTAGTGTGGGAACCATCGCAGTAAGGGAACTGCAGGGAAGAGGAGAAACGACAACAGAATTCACTCTTATCAGTCATATGAAGAGAGTCTGTTAGCCACATATGAGTTCACGCTAACAGCAGTTTGAAACCGACTAAGCATGGAGGGCTGTCAGAGGGTAACTTTCAGCGCAGGTCAGGGATGTTAAAGATGGTCACATCCCATTACCAACTGGGATGTGATCAGCACAATATGTGTCAAACCGTGACCTGTGACTGCAGAAAGCTAAGCAGTTTTGGACCTTTGTTAGGTTTACCTGCAAGCTTAGAAAGCTCAATGACTGTTACTTGAAGTTTAAGCTAAAGGACATTTATCGCTGCCTGGGGACCAACCTTCTTTGACTTCCAGCAGCGGCAGTACACGGCCTTGGTGGCGATGTCCTCCATGTCAAAGCTGTGGACCACTTTAGGGCTGTCTTTGTTGATGCAGGTGTTCACTTGGCCCTTTTTGCAGCTCCGCCTGTTCAGGTACTGGCTGACGAGGAAGCCTCCGACAGCTGCAACCACCGCCACCGGCACGGCAACCAAAAAATGCTCTGAAAAAAGACAAATATGATAAGGACTTTTATGTAATGTCTTAAACAAGTGATCATAACTGTCATTTGAGGCAACATCATTTTAGTCATCATTTCAGCCTGTCGGACCTAGTGGCATTAACAGTTTCTCGGTTCTGAAAGGGTTTATGCTAGAGTAGTTTAGGCCTATTCTTAGAAAACCAACAAGCAGGTATGTGGCGGTGTTTTCCAAGGCCAGGAGTGGCGAAATTTTTCCAAGCCATGGAGGATTATCTGCCGAGTACTGAGAATCACATGTTTCAGAACAGGAATGTGGGCCCTGCTGTCAGACCTGATCAGCAACTTCTGTGAACTTCTGCTTGGCTAGAGCGGCGGGAAGCCGGGCATACGGAGATAGCGTTTAGCTGTGGCCCACACTGAGTGAAGTCTAAAGTTGGAAAAATTAACCCGTGTCCAACTGGGTTCAGTGACCAGCTAACGGCGCCATGCCAGAAGAAGGGGAAAAGTTTACAATGCAACTACAAAGTCTATATAAAAATATTTGAGTCTTTACGTTACTATTAAACGCGGTAGCCTCAATACAACCACACAGTATCCTACAGTTTTTTCTACAACACTGTCGCAGACCCGCTAACGGCTAACAAAACACTCATACAAGGCTAGCATGCTATTAGCCAGCTTTAATACTTTACCTTTAGTTAACCTGAAACCCGAGCTGGGTAAGTCGGGTATCGGAGGCATTGGCATTGCAGGTAAATGGGTGGCTGACATGTTGGGAGTTTTTTTTTTTTTTCCTCCTTGGACGGTGTACTGTATGTGATCAGCGCTCAGCAGCAAGGTCAACCACAGAGCTTATCAAAACTCTATCCACTCTGACAGCGCACCGAACCTGCTGCGTCACTGCCCACCAACCAATCAAAACCGAGGAAGAACGAAGCTCGACAAGGGTAAGAGCGTAACCCCCATACCATTTCCGGCTTCGCTTTAGCGCTCTTTGAAGTTGGAATTGCCGTGATGAGTAAAACGTTCCAGAAATAAAATAAATAAATATTACGTTTTATTTTAAGTGTATTTGTTAAAACTCTTCACTATCGGGTCCATAGCCAAAAGATAAATAAAATTCCACTGCCTGGCAAATTTTCCTAACGGCGGATAATTATCTTGACCACTGCGAGCTTTGGTGAGTCCCATTTCCTTTACAGGTCACTGGCTTAAAAAAAAGAAAAAAGGAGGGGGGGGGGTTGAACATAACACCTTTGACTCAAAATAATCCCCATTTATAGATTTACAATGCTTAAATATATAAATTATAAAGTTTTACCAGTCAAAGCTTTTAATTTAGCTGTGACAGAGCTGGAAGGTCTCCCAACTTTTAACTACTTTACATACCACCAGAGGGCGACAAATGACCTTTTCTAAAGGCTTGACTGGACTCTACAAGCGCCCAAGAATTATGTAATTTCAAAAGCTTTCAAGTCTTGTATTTTTGTTATGCTCCCCAGTATTCACAGAATTCTGTGGAATAGAGGTAACCATAAAAGAATGAGGTAATTGCTCATCTTATTTATCCTGTTAGATTTCTGCAGAACTTCCTCTTAACTGCATTCAGATGTTGCCAACCTGCCTCTGTATGCCTTCTTCAAAAAGAGGCTGAGTATGAGTCAACACAGGAGTCGAGGGTTTTTATTACACAGTTTAATCAACACACAAAGCTCAACGAGCCTCTCAGGTAATTCAATATACAGAGGTTTTGTGCAAGAAGAGTGGGTTCTCCTCGCACCCAGAGCCCAAGCCAGTCCCATAGCCATTTAAGATGTTAGCCTCTAATTTAACAATAGCAAAAAAAAAAAAACAAACAAAAAAAGAAAGATAAAAGCAAACTAAAGAATTATGGGGTGGGAAATAAAAACACAGGTTAAACTAAGAAAAAAAATGAATTGCTTAAATACCTGGTCCAGAACCTCCACTTTTTGTGAATAAAGAAACTGTGGTGGTGAGGGTGACATGGGGGTTACAGTTGTGTGTGCATGTGTGTGCGTGTGTGTGTGTGTGTGTACAAAGGGGTCAACTTGGGTGAGGGAAGATTGGGGGAGGGAGGAATGAGGAGCAGGAGGTGTGGGGATAAATTCAAGTCCTTTCATAGAATCCAACAGAAGACCAAAAATAGGCTGCGTGTAATTTTTTTCCATGTTACATAGCCTTGTATAAAACACAGAGTGCCCTTTGACTACTTCCTTGAAATGTCACTCCTACAGATGGAAATCATTAGGACAACAAAAACAAGAAAGGGTGCAGAGTGTAAAAATCCCTCCATCTTACTGTCCCCTCCCCCTCAAAAATGAAATTAAACTGGAAGATAATGGGGGAAGAAAAAGGTCCCCTCAAAGCTTGACTGGTGCTTAAAGGAATGCTTTTAGTGATGGTGGGTGAGAATGCGGGCGTGCAGGGAATAAACAGGGGAGGGTGGAGGATCGGTGACAGCCCAACCTGCTTGGTGACAAATGGAATACAGAAGTCAGGAGATGGAGGAGGAGTTGGTAGGTGGTGAAAAAGGGGAGATGGGCTTTACCATTGCAAGTTGACAATATGTACACTAGAGGAGGGGTGGGTGAGCTGAGGGGCGGAGGGAGGGAAGGGGTAAAGATAGAGCAAATAGAGGGAGAGAGAGAGAGAAGGTGGGGCAGAGGGAGTTTTACAGGTACTCTGGTGAAGGGGAGGCGTGGCTCAAAGAAAGCACTCCAATGGAAACCAACAAGATCTTGTTTAAACTTTTCATTTGTTTGTATGGTTTTTTTGTTTGTTTTCTCTTTACGTCTGAAGCTCCCCTAGCCTTTACGTCGTAGAGGTGGTTGGCCATGTTTCTACCCCCAACACTACATTGCATACTTTTGTGTCCATTCCCGAGCTATTTTGTTGTACCTGTGAACAAGAAAAAAAAAAAAAAAAAAAAAGAGAAAGAGAGGAGAGTGGTCAGTTTTAACTTAGTGAAGGATCAACATGTTGAACACTTGTAGTCAATCTGCACCACTGCCTTTACTCTGACTGGTCCCATCAACGTGTCTGAAACGGGGAGCCCGAATTAGAGCAGATGCTCCCCGAAGTCTGAATCGCAACGAGTGTGGCCGCATCACTTTTCTGTTGCGACGTCACCGTGACTGTTCAAAACTTGCTTGCACTTTCAACAATTTAATTGGCCATCCACTGCCTGTCACTAAACCTGCACAGCAATTAGGTTTTTGTCAGAGTGCATCAAGCTGGGGAGAAGCCAAAGAGGAGGGCAGAAATTTCATGAGCGAATGGCACAGAGCAGACACATCGTCCTCATTTTACATCGTAGGCTCAGACGAGTGCCATTCTCCTTTCTGTCACGATAAAGATGTTTAGCTTCATATGAAATCCCTCAGATACTTTAATATAAGACAAAGGAATTTTCAATGGAACGTATCTGTTTTTCTACACGATAAGAGAAACGTGCTGTCAGCACGACTCTGGCCTGAAAGAGTAAGAAATAAATGTGTAAAGTTACTGAAAGAGTTGTGACTTAATTTGTTCATTCACATAAAATGTAATTTTTTATTTTTTTATTTACTGTGGACCCATTGTAAGATTTTATTTTTTATAGTAGATATTTAAAAAAAAAAAGAAGAAAGAAGAAAAAAAAAAAGGACCTTTTCTGCCATTTAGTCATTTATCTACTACTTAATTACTTTGATGTAGCACAAATGACCATGGGGAGCTCTTTGGGTCTTTATAAAAGTTCCAAGTTATGAAAATACAGTTTAAAGTCCAAAATATATGCAATATTTCATACTTTCCAGAGCCAGTGGGCCAAATTGGGAGTCTTTGTTGAGCCAATTCTGGCTCTCCGGCCTTATCGATCAATCATTAATTTCACAGGTAGCAAATTCTGATTGTCTCAACAGGGTGACAACTCCAGAAAGGTGGCATGTCTGTGCCCCACTGTTTGCATTCATTCACCCTCACTCATGACTAATCAAAAAGCTCAAGTTTCACACGCTCTAACATTAGACAGCCTTCTTGACCATAGCCTGTATATAAAAGTTGGACATGGCCACAGAGGATATTCGCCCATTATGAAGCCCTGAGTTAGGTTTGCTGTTGCTGTCTGGGTGTTTCGAAACCAAATGTGGGGAGTGAGTGACACATCTGAACCTCACTGTTAACTGTGCGGCTATTTTAAAGACTCGTGGTGACAGTTTCAATTTTTTCTGTTATGTCACACACTGTTAGCAACAGTGTTACTAGCAACAATCTGAAAAGGCACATGAAAGCAAACTATTCATGCAAACAACTCACTTTTCCCTGTCAGTCTTGTAGATGCGGGCGATCTCGGGTACTAATGGGTCGTCCGGGTTTGGGTCGCACAGCAGAGAGCAGATGGACAGGAGAACTGGAACAGACCACACAAAAGGTTAAGAGTTCTCACACATAAAAACTGACATTTTCAGAGTTTGGATACATTTTCCTTTGGATGACCCTCACATGCTAGCATGTCCCATCTATTCCACTTCTGATCATAAACATAATTGGTCTACAAAAACACTCACAGTGCATGAGGGACGCTATTTGTGTAAACCACTGTATTAGCTCAAGGACCATCTCTGACATTCACTGAGATAGTGCTGCGCCAGTTTAAATCAAGGACCTCTGCCACAGGAATGCATTTGGAGGTAGCGCTTTCACGAGAGAAAAAAAAAAAGAAGAAAACGGGGCGTTTCTCTTTTACTCTGCAGCCAGAAACATCTCCTTACCTTTGGAGATGGTGAGAGCCGGAGACCACTGTGATCGCAGGATGTCAAGACAGATGCTGCCGTTGCTGTTGATATTTGGGTGGTAGATTCTTGTGGTAAATGCAACCTGAAAACAGATGAATGGGGGGAGCCAAGAAAGAGGGGGAGACGGCAGAAAGCTGAACGACGTAGAGCTGTGGCACGCTTTAACGGGCAAGAGGAACTTAGGCACCCTCTGTTTATGAAAAGCTACTTCTTTGCATGCTCTGGTGCTCACCTTTGGCGGTTTGAAGGGGTAGTCTGTGGGGAAGTGTATGGTCAAGAAGAAAACCCCGCTCTGGTAAGGACTGTCATTCTGAAGGAGAGAGAAGCCCAATGGGCTTCATTACAATTATGGTATAAAAGGAAACAGGCAGGTAGAAAACTTATAGTGAGAACAATTCAGAGTCGTGCGCATGTACGTGAATTTCCCATAAACCTAAAGCAACGGTTAAAGCTGTGACTGTGTGAGTACTTACGGGTCCCATTATTGTGGCTTGCCAGTGAAACACTGAAACAAAAAAGGAGAAATTTGTTATGAAACTGAGGACATGATGTGTGTCTGGGAAGTGTTAGAATAAACAATGCCACATGAAGCGTGCCTGTTTATTTATACAGTTGAGTAACAGGCTTTAAATCAAGTGCAGCTGAGGACAGTCTTTTCTTAATTAGAAATGACTACATATACACTTGCAGCACATGAATAACACTAACCTGCTGCTTCAGAGGAAATTAATAAACAAGAAGTGATTTTTTTAAAGAGCTTGGATAACCACCAAAACAAACCACTGTAATCTGACTGTGATCTTTTAAACCTGTCCAATTCAAGCATCCTGTCTGAGGAGAAATGTCACATTTGTGAAGAAAGCCACAATAACTGCATTTCACAAGAGACACCGTCTTGGTTTTTTTGATGTTGATGGCAGGAAGCGATGTCTACAGCAAACAAATAAAAAGTTCTGCTACCGATTTTTCCCCCGCACAAGTACAAAAGTTAGACGCTATCGTGCACAAACACAGACTGCACACCAAAATCCCAGGATGCAATGCTTACGGGATCCACACTATGATTGTGTCATTAAAATGTCAGACTTTAAAACAAAGGAAAAACTCCTCAGACGGTTGTTGTGATCTTGACAGCATACAGACACATATGGACGTGTCCTGCGCGTGCGGTCCTAAGATAAAAATCAAATGTTTTTGTTTTGACTGGAACCTAAATGCAACATCCCCCCTCACACACGCACACACAAAGGATATTAACACATTCATGGGTTAGTCTGAGTTTCAACACAACATACTCATATTTCATTTAATAATCTTCGAGGAATCTTGCACATAAGTTTTGTTGTTTTAAAGAATAGTTTCAATAAATAATTTAGGAACAGATATCAATATGCAAAAATCAGTCTGAAGACATGAAAACAGACTAAAGAAACAAAGCATGTAGATTGTTTCCTAAAAACAATACAACATATTAGAGCAGCTGCACTGTACACCCTGTGACGATTCTGGTTATGTATGCAGACGTCACAAACCTCAAACATGAGATAACAGCGTGGGTGTCGGTCTCTTGTTGAACCCAGGTGTTGCACTCAGGATGTGTCGGGCAGGCAGCCGCCGCATTACTACTCCTGGCTAAGTTTGCGTCAACCTCTGTGCAATGACTGGGGCAGCACGTAATTTGCAAGTCCATGAGTTCATATTTAAATCAGTGTGCATACACTTAATATAGTCACTCTGTCTATTTTTTTTTAAACATCCTAAATACAATCTGTCTGTGTTTGTTCATGCTACTTGTTCTAAACATACCCATCTAGGGCAATTATTATTACTCCCACACTATCATTCATAAAAGACATGATTATAAAGGATTACAGCTATATGTAAAAACACTGCTGTATTACCAAGACAGAATAAGAGCAATCGTTAAATGGACTTAAATATCAAGGCACATCATCAGAGCGATTAACTGAATGTATCTGTTTGTGTATATAGCACGGGACAGTGTCAGATCTACCACAATACAAGATCTTAATGTATCAAAATATTTCTTAAAAGCAACTAACTAAACTGGACGCTGGTCATTAAAAACTACAGTTTGGATTTTGACGTTACAGCAGGGTCAAGACCAAGTTGATGAGATCGAGCCAAAGTGAAAATTCCAAAATTTTGCAGGCATTTATTTAAAAAAAAAAGAAAAAAAAGAAAAAAAGAAAAGAAGCTCCAAGTGTCTGGATTTACTGACACTTAAACCTCAGGTCACAAGATTGTGGACACTGTGGTTTAGGACTGAGTGACTTATTGATCAAACCAGAAATGCATCAAAGAGAAAGTGTTAAACTGCTCACTAAACATTTTCCTTCAGTACAAAAAAAAAAATCCCCATATCATCAAAGTTTTTCAAAATATTCTGAACTTTTTTTCTTTTTTTTTTTACTCTGCACACAAATTTCAGCATTAGGACCAAATTTTGTTTAATTAACCTGCAATAACAGGAGCACCTTGGGAGTTTTACATACAACATTTAAAGTACTGGTTACAAGGAAACATTGACAAACATACTGCAAGGCTAAGTTCAGTTCAGTTAATGCCTTCTGCATTTCATTATTGGTTCAGTCTATGAGATTAAAAAAAGAAATCTGAACTCTGATTTACTCCCAACATTACAAAAGAAAAAATACCCTTGCTGTGAAAGTAAAAGTAAAACCTACATGAAGCAATACAGTGGGTTATGCTTTTATAATTACCCAGAAATCTTCACAATAGGAGCTGCAGGTATTTCCTGGATGTGAGCTCTAAGAATAACCTTCAAGCAGAAACGAACACTAATTTAATCTATTTTATAGATGTTGGTCTTCATGGATCTGTCATTGATTCCTATGTCATGTGTGAGTATAATTTGATGATTGAAAAATGATTTGGTCACATAAGATTATGAATAAGTTCAAATAAAAAGCGGGAAAGGGTTTTGAATCCTGCTTACACACAGCTAACGTGACACTGTGGGTTTAAATGTTGACTTACTGTCATCTCCTACTGGTCCTGCAGAACACTGGGCTGGTGGGTCCCGTGCCAAGTCGTTCAACTCCTGAGACAAACCAAAGAGATGTGAGTTGTTTGGGTCCGGCCATACAGCGAAGCATTAAATAGACCATAAAAACTAAGAACAGATAAGAGGGCTAAAAACACCAGCATCTGCATACAGGATAGCATTCACTGATGAAAGTGTCCTGTTTATCTTTTGTGTCACATCAGTATTGTGCCAGATAAGAGTCCAGACAGTGTGTTTAAGAGGTGAATGACATTTATTTCTTTGTAATTAAGTAGGGCCAAATGAAGAAAAAAATAAGAATAATATAAAGTAATTGATTTTAATATTTTCCATTTTGAAAATAAATTTAAAATGTTAAAGATTGAAGTCAACTCAAAGGGTGTTAGGAAAGTGTGGAAGGTTTAAGGTGAACCTGCCAAACTGCATCTCAACCTTTTAGCTACAATGTATAGAACAGAGCACTTTGCTGTTTTCTTCTTCTTCTTCTCTGTGTGAGGTCCAAGCAATCTATATATTAACAGAGTAAATGTCCTCATTTCTAAAACATGATTATCAGTGTATTTTGACTTGTCTCAGAAATTCAACTTAATCGTTAAGAATATATCCTTCTAATATACACATTTTTAAAGTACCCTTCAACAATCCTCCGAATAAACTGAAAGAAGAGATGATAAAAAAACAAAAAACAAAGAAGGAGCAAGCAGAAATATCAGCTTTAGCCAGGTTGTTTTACAAACACCAATATCGGGCTATTAATTAAACAATCAGCGCAACCCCAGTCTAAAGAACAGAGAGAAAAAGGAAATGCAACATAAAAATAACCACACAAGAATTTCCTCTGTTTAAGCATGTGTTTGGGGTGGGCACAAAAAAAAAAAGAGCTTCAATAATCTTATAGAGGCTGTTCTACTTACTACTTCCTCTGCTCACCAGGAGCTCTGTCTTGTTTTCAGACAGCTCCTGAGGCCGGTGCCACAGCCATAAAGGCTCCCTGCTACAGTAACTCTCAAAGCATTTCCCGGTGACACAACAACACTACTATAGCACCCCGAGCCTTTGCTTATGGCACTGACCGCTATTACGTAACAGCCTTTCTCCAGGTAGAGCGGCTAACACACGTACACCCAAACCGAGATCACGATAATTTGACAACAAAGCTTTTACTATAGCCCACACAGCCGTGTAAACTGGTTAGCTCGCAGTAAACGGTATGCTGGTAACGTTAGCTTAGCGTAAACGCTAACCTCTCCGGCTCGACAGCAGCACAGGATGTCATGTAAGAGAAACATGAAGCGAGCTGCCTGGCCAAATTATGACATGCCTTTATGCTACGTGGGGAATTAATTGCAACAGGACCAAACAACGCGGAGCTAACTCAATCAGACGAGCGGCACAATAACGATTATAGGGCTCGCCTGCTATCAGCAACATGCCATCAAAGGCGAACAACGCGTGGGGCCTGTTTTTACAACACCGACTCGCTGCTAACATTAACAAGAATTTCCTTATGTACTGCTTCTCCCGTTGAGCCATAAGCATGTTCAATCCAAACAATAACATGGCTGCTTTGACATGACTACTGCGAAAACCTGCAGGTTATGAATTAAGATGACAATATACAGTTAACGAAAAAAAACGGGGAGGAGGTACATGCTCGCTTCCGATATAGCGATCATTATGTTTGAACTTTTACTGTTCCTCTAACAACAGCAAATGATCGAATATTTAAATGGCTAGCGACAAAGAAGCCGTCCGTCCTTTAATTAAATAAGCTCTGGACTCCTGAGCTAGCCGTTACCGCTAGCCGGATAACTTCAGTTATCTGTCAAATCAAATAGCGGGTTAAGTAAACGAAAGCCGCTGTGTTGAATAATGTTAGCTACATAGGCTGCCGTTTATATCGACTAATGAAGACATATCTGATAGCATATCGTGAAAACTGCCGCTAGTTTACTATAAAGATAGAAATGCAGTGAGCTAGCCTGCATCCAAACTAGCCAACAACCGGGAGAGATAATGTTAGCCAGCAGCAGCTAACACACCACTAATACCATTAACTAGTGACAACCATGGCAAGCTAAACATCTTTTTATACGCGGTATCGAATACATTCTTAATGAACCGAAACAGATTGTGAAGCTATGTGACACAACCAAGAACAGCTAACACAGCCAATGGTGGAGTTGGCCCATTTGTAGCAGCACTGAAAGGCGGCGCATTGCTGCTCTCAGTGTCGCCGCTCGCTATTCAGACTCACAGACCGTTAGCTGCCAGCTCAAACCTAACTTGAATAAATAGATCCGTTTTTCAAATTATTGTCAGTACAACTAATCTGCCGGACAAGCATCCGCTAGACAACCTTGGAATTAGATCTATAACCAAACTGCGAAATCCTGGGCCTCGCCGTTCACTTCCTTACCTTGTGAATTCTTTTCAGAGCCATTGTTGTGCTAGCGCTTCTGACAGGGAAAACGTGCGATTAAAATGGCGATTGATATCACTGTCCGTTAGTAATACTACGATTTAGCTGTCATATAAGATCGGTACTCTACATATAATTAACTGGTTGCTACCAGAAAGAACCACCAAGCAAATTTTGAGGCGAAACTGAAAGATAGAAGCGGTAGAACCGCGGTCCTTCCTCCTACTGCAGCGGCTACCAAATCACTGCGGCCTGTGTTCTGCTAGCAGCAAAGACGGCAACACTTCCGAATTCCGTTTTTCACAATTAAACTATGACCATCTAAAGGTGACACAACTACCTTGCTCTCCTCCATCCTCATATAACACAAAAGTAAATCCGCTTTTTCACTGTTACATGTTTGCAGTCTCATAGGAAACGCCTTTAAATTAATATTCTGACAGGCTTTTCTGTGCAATGTCCCCAAAGAAGCATCCTTTTCCTAGGATGGAAGTAAACCTTTACTTTATTCATGCATAGAATTATTTGGGCTGCAAACATGATTACTATACTTCCATACAACAATTTGCAGTGATATTAACAGTAAAAAGATGACACATCTGAAAAGTTGGACCATGGAATACTTGGCACTTCCGTAAACCTCTCTAAAAAGAACGTGAAGACAGGTCTGTGTGTGTTTGTGTGTGTGTGTGCCAGTGTGTTCTTTGATTTTCTCAACAACAATTCATGCCCTGTTTGGATGTGTCGGAAAACATCCACTGCAACAGCACCATCCATGTAAAGCTTGCCGCAGCTGTTCAAGGCATAGATTCAAGAATGGGCACACTTGCAGTTGAACAGTCAAAACAAATATGTTTTTTAATGCTATATTTTATTAGGTTAAAAAAGTCATTGGTGGAAAAAAATGTTTAAGAGAATTCATTAGAACTTTTCTCAACCTTTGAAGAATTTTCTCAGCTTCAACAGTATTTATTTCCAGTTTATTTCGCCAAGAAAGATTAAGAAAAGAAAAACTGGCCGCCACACAGTCTTAGAGAACTGTCCAGCTGCAGTGAGATTCAATATCCCAAGCTCAGGACAGGAGATTTCATTTTATCCTGAATTAAGAAAAAACCTAAACAATTTTATAAAATGTTGTGGAGGGCCGCCTTTGAGAGCAGGAGTATTTAAACAGTAATCCAATATCTGCTAACACCGCAAATTATAAGTCTTTTCACACAGGTACAACTATTTTACATCAACAAAAGCAACCTGGCTGGTTTACCAAGCTCAAGACTTCAAAAGCTGGGAGCAACTGTGTATTTTCTGTCCCCACACAATCATTATATTTTGGGATTATAGACTAGCAGGATTTATTGTCCATTTCCGGACAGAGCCTGAACTATTCAAAAATGACAGTTGATTGTATAATTTACTTCTTTCCTTTTCTGAGATCAGTAATACTCAAATATTCAGTGGCTTAAAACAGCGGTCCCCAACCCCCGGGCCTAGGACCGGTACCGGTCCGTGAGTCGTTTGGTACCGGGCCGCGAGAGTTGAGGCTCAGGTGTGAAATGTATAGTTTTCAGGGTTTTTATCGGTTTTCAGCGTTATTTTGTTATCGTTTTTATCGTTTACTCGGCTTTCCTTGGTCTTTTCACATGTGTTATGAATAAATCTTCTTTTTTTCGGTATGGGTACTAGTTTTATTTTGTTGTATTTATTCGCGACACCTTAAAGGCCGGTCCGTGAAAATATTGTCGTGCATAAACCGGTCCGTGGCGCAAAAAAGGTTGGGGACCGCTGGCTTAAAACATTTTGAAAATGTTTTTTAAAAACCTTTATTCTGAAAGCAATTTTCAAACCGGAAATAGTGTTGTTGGCTCGCTTTTTCACTGCGTTACCGCTAGGGAACCCCTTCGCTGACATGCGCACCTGAGGGATCGCGGTGCACGCCGCCTACGTAGTGGTGCAACTGGCGTCATTGTGGCTCCCGCCACGCGAGGGTAAGGCTGAACGGGCACGGTCTGGGCTGAGCCAAGATGTCTACCTAGTATATGTCTTTTGCAGTAGGTAAACTCCCGGGACGTGAGACTAAAATGGGTTACAAGAGTTTCAATGTCGTATGCGTCTTCGCAGGCAGTGCAGCAGTTGGTAACATGCTAAAGCCGCTGGCTGTGGCTATAGGTGTAAGTCCACGTTCAGAGGCTTATGTAACAGATAAATTATAGTCTGGGTTTGTTTAGTGCAGAGATATGACTCGCGACTGTGGGTGCGAGCTCGTTGGCGGAGGGCACATAATTGGTTTGTTTAAGCAAGGGGAAAATATATTAGCTGCACAGTAACTGCAGTTTATGTTTGTGCCTTACTTGTTTGGTTTTGTTTTGTTTGTCACGGTAACTCGTTGTTATATCCGTGTGGCACACAATGTTCCGCTTTCTCAGTTCTCAATATTCTTCAGCAGGGGTGTCAAACATAAGGCCCGGGTCCTAGAGTCGGCCTAGCAATGAAGGCCCATTGGACAACTTTGGACAATGTGAATGAGGGCATAGTTTTTGGACTTTTAACTGTATTTGCATTTAAAGCTTTGCCAACTGATAAAGAGCTTCCCCGCACCGCATTCCTACTACATCAGTGTTATTAAGTAATAGATAAACAATAAAGTGATAGATGTTTTTTAGAAATTAGTTTTTTTCCACTATGGGATATTATTAACAAAAACACGGGCAATGAGCTACCAAACGTTTCTATGTAATTTAAAACATTTGCACTGTGTTCCAGATACATCAGACCCAGAAAAAAAACAAAAACAGATTTCTTTTGGTTCTTAGCAAAGTAGAGCGATTCAAGTATCACTAGCAATACAGGATAATACTTATGTTATAATGCTTTGATAGATCAAAGTATCTGGGGCTGATCCAACTCCTGAGCAAGAAGTCCGAGTTGAGTGGGAGTTCAACAAAAAACTTCCAACTGGGAACTCGGAATTTCTGACTTTGACTTATTCAGGAATTGGCTATTATTTCTTAGAATTTATACACGAAAAACTTGTTTCCTGCAGCACAATTTGTTTAATATGTAGAAAAACTGAGGCACACAGTTTAAATTGCACTTCTTTTTGTTTCCTGAGAACCGAGGAAACAAGGTAGAGCAGGGCGATATGACCAAAAATATTTATCACAATATACATTTGAAAATTTGCGATAACGATATAACTGACGATATAATTGACACTAGACAAAATACTTTACAACTCCACAACTTTATTAGTGTAAATAAAAATATCAATGTATTTTCGCTTAAACAAGCAGCTGTTTTTTATGTGCATTAAAGTTATATAAAAACTTAACAGAGCAAATTCCTTGCTGACAGTTTAACCAAAAGGCATTTCCAGTGGAAATTGGCCGACATATCCTCAGCATAACCATGTATAATATCCACAAAACTTAAAAAGAGGTTATACACACACAATACGATAACATTATGTTGAAGCACAGTACGTATCACTCCGCGAGGCTCCTCCCTATGATAGCCGTAAAGCTCCGACAATCCATCAAGCGGTGCGGGTTCGTAGCTTAGCAAAGTCGTACTAAAACATTTGACAGATTTTCGAGCGCCGTGTACATAAAATCGTTTCGAGGTCAGTAAACACAACCAGAGTTCATACATAAGGCACACGGGATTATAAGGGGTACTGTCGATTTTCAGAAAAATCAAAGGATTGATTTTAAGTGTGCCGTATTTTCCAAAAAACACGGTAATAACGACGGCCCGCTAGCACGCGCTACCAAAAATAGTGCTTTGTTGTGTGGACGAAAGCCAAACCAGTTCCACACCACTGAAGTTGCAGCATTTTTACAAACCAGTTCTGGTTCATCTCTTTCATTCAATGATCCACTTTCGCCCTTCTCATTCTGTATCGCCACCGTGCTTTTCCCGTCATGTGCGTATGAAAACAAAGGCACTGCGCATGCGCGTTTTACCCGTATTCTATCGCGATATTTCATTTTCTTATTGTTGCCCAACATTATACCGGTATTACCGTGAACGGTATGATATGGCCCAGCCCTAAAACAAGGATCTTTCGGTTTAACTTTTTTTTTGTGATGTCCTGCCTATTTGAAGCTAAAAGAGGCCACCCAAACACATGAGATATCATTGGAAAGGCCAGGATGTCATCTTTTGAGCTGGTTCTCAGGAGGATATTGAGACTGTGTAGTTAAACATCTTTACATTGACAGAATGGGAAGTTTCAGTAATCCAGCCCACTTAAAGATCAAAGTGTCCCACGATGTAAAATGAGTTTGACATTCCTGACCTACAGGATAACCAAGAGACTCTTTCAGGTACAAGTTGTATTAAAGATGTCAAACAGTGGAGGGAAGACCACTGGATTTTGACTTAAAATAAAATAAAACCTGATCTCTTTGTTCGAGGGAAATGTTTTTGTTCTTTTGAAAGCTCGAAAATTAGGCTCTGCATACTCCACCATGGCTATTGTGAGCTCTGGCCTATGTGCAGAGAAAAACATAATCATGTCAAAGTGAATGAAAAATGGTTCCAGTTTGCATTCCAGTAAATGCAAATGACCCTGCGTTTAACTAAACTCACTGGTTCAAACAGAGCAGGCTCCGTCATGGGTTTTTCAAGAACAAACATGTAGGAACCTACAAAAGTAAAGGAGTCCCAACACAATCAAGCTAATGAATCACTAACTTTTAGTATGAGGTCAAATCAACCGTCTGTCATGAATGGGAGTAGATTTTGACATTTGACAAACATTTGATTTCTTATTGGAAGGAAAGCACAGGTGGGGCTGATGTCAGTAATGATGGCTCTGTGTCATGCAGGTGTATGCAAGTGAGCAAATGTACACAATACAAGGACTGGAATGTTTATAAGTGGACTCTGTGATTAACACCATCAATCACACCTCGGTCATTCCTGATGTGACATGTCAAAATATCTGCTGTTGAAACAGCCAACAGCAGCAGACGGGAGTACTGTTTGATTTGCACAACAGTCGTCTACACTTGAAGCTCCCCCAAAATAGGAAATGTATCCAAAAACCACATCCAGAGGTGAGCTGGGTTAAAAGTACAGCAGTGTGAATAATGGGCATGGTTTTGAGAGAGAAAGATGGGAAATAGGAGATGAAGACATGCCACTTTAAATCATTTCATGGTTCGATAAGGCCCTCTGACTTTTCATCAGAGTATGCTGATTGCCTTGGCAAACATCAGAAGGACGGCTCAAAGCAAACCTCAGCAGAAGTTTAGCTGAGACAGTTTAAATACAGCTTACAGGCAAGCTAAGCTGTACTCCCAAATGGTCAAATGCAGATAGCATATTTGTATTTTTCACTTGCTGTCAGCCACTGATCTTAGCAGTGCATAGCAGGAATCGGACACACCGAGTTTTACAGACTGTTTACTATACAGGAATATTCACAGGTAAGGGGGTGTGTCTGAAGGAGTGGTATACCCCCACCCTGATATATGATAAACCAGGGGTGGGCAACTCCAGGCCTCGAGTGCCGGTGTCCTGCAGGTTTTAGATCTCACCCTGGGTCAACACACCTGAATCAAATGATTAGTTCCTTACCAGGTTTCTGGAGAACTTCAAGACACGCTGGGGAGGTAATTTAGCCATTTAAATCAGCTGTGTTGGATCAAAGACACATCTAAAACCTGCAGGTCACCGGCCCTCGAGGCCTGGAGCTGGACACCCCTGTGATAAACCCTCTGACATCTAAGTCATCATCAGATAACCCCAGCTCTAAGCTTAAACCTAACCCTAGGCAGTCAGTATGCGGTGCATATTTATCAAATTATTCTCCTGGGTTTTGGCAGTCAGGGAACAAAGAGTAATTTTCTGACACATGGGATTATCACACATTGTAACTTAGACTTCAGGAGGTTACAGGTGTGATGATTGAATAATACTTCTGAATAATCATTATTTGTAGCTTACATATTTATACATATACAAAGCTGACAAGAAAAAGCAAAGTGGAAATCAGCCCAAAGAGACTTCAAAGTAATCTCCACAGTGATTCTACTTCAGGAACATGAACAGGTAGAGACAGAGGCTACAGTTTGACTCCTCATCGCTGCCTTTGTTACCTGCTGAAGCAAGTTGTCTTGACTCTTGTAAACCATATCCTCATTTTGGTTCATATCCTCCTGAGAACCGAGGAAAAAAAGAATCTTCCCATTGAACTTTGTCTGTGATTTCCTTCCTCTTTGGAGCTAAAAGAGGCCACCCAGACAGATGAGATATCAATGGTAAGCCCAGGATGTCCTCTATTTAGTACATCGGGACTTAGTAGGGTAGCTTAAGTAAGTCAAAAGATATAGATCAAAAACAGATTTCCATTACAGAGGACATAGATGAATAGGCTGTTTCTCAGTAGGCTATTGATAATAAAAGTGATATGATAAGATGTGTAAATGTTGGTCATATGTTTGCATTGTTGTCTGGATATGTTTTGCTAATTTCTTATGACAGGTAAGAATGTGGTCTGATGCTCTGTTGTGTGTGCTGAACGAATAATCACAGATTCAGCAGGAGGAGCTGGAGCTAATAACCCAGCAGACTCAGGTCCCTTTTATTGGGATTGCATGATATGATTTCATCCTCCCTGAAATAAATTTTAGGCATCGATGGCGGTATAGCAGCAGGTGATGCAGAACCTGGTGAGAGTATGGAGTGGTTGTTGGTTGTTCTTCAGTTACAGTAATATTTAAGGAACCTTGCTCTTGTTGGGAGGAAATGTTTGATGAGCCAGCTCGTTGGGGCCCTGGGCTAAAAGATCTTCCAAATGTGTTCCATTGCTACATCAACAACTATAGTGAGCAACACATGTGCAAAGTTGGCTGTGTTTCCTGCTGCTTCTGTTTAAGGATCTTCATATTTTTTGACTGCTCTGAGGAGTGTAGGCTGTCTGCAGATTAAAATTTTTATTTTCAGGATTCATTTTTAAAACTATTCAAACATCACAGATATGCTGAAACAGTGTGTAATTATAACTTTAATAATTATGTGTTAAGTATAAACTAAAATGTTATGGTTTCAAAAACAGCTAATTAATAAAGAATAGATATATATTTATATTTATATATATATATATATATATATATATATATATATATATATATAAAACACCCAGCACGCCCCTGCGGGCGGTTTATCCTTCAAGCTCGGGTCCTCTACCAGAGGCCTGGGAGCTTGAGGGTCCTGCGCAGTATCTTAGCTGTTCCCAGGACTGCGCTCTTCTGGACAGAGATCTCCGATGTTATTCCCGGGATCTGCTGGAGCCACTCGCCTAGCTTGGGAGTCACCGCACCTAGTGCTCCGATTACCACGGGGACCACCGTTACCTTCACCCTCCACATCCTCTCAGCTCTTCTCTGAGCCAGGGCACCCTGACGAAAAGTGGGCTACTGGAACAAGAAGGCATCGGTGGGCAAGAGACGAAAACAGGGCGTTGTTGGAATGCTACTACGCAAGTAACCCCGGCGGAAGGGGCTACATGAATAGGATGACGGACCTATGGATCATATATATATATATATATATATATATATATATATATATATATTATATTATAAATATATATATATATATATATTGTTGTGAATATATATGTATGTATGTATATATGTGTGTGTGTGTGTGTAAAACAATACCATAATACTGATACTGACTTTGCGAGGCACACAAAATGTGCCTAGTCAGCAAGTTCAAATGTTTTTTAAAAAGTCCTAAAAGCTTGATCTGTGCTTTATCCCGTGATGCAGGTCATTGTAATACAAGGATCCAGTGCCAGAACTGAGGCAGTAAAACTTTCCATCCTTTCCCCCGTCTCCCCTGTACTCCTCCTTGAAGTCACTTCTCTCCTAGTTTATCAGTCCTTCGTGGCTGCTATAACGAGGATCAGCATGAAAAAGCTGAAGTGCATTACAATCAAATAAGCCATCCCATCCCGAGGAGGCGAGACTGTTACGGTCTTTTTCTCTGCCGCCACACGCACACAGGCTGCCCTGTCTCCTGTAGCCTGCAGATGTCGCTGTTGACGCACTTTGATCAGAATTTGAATCAAGGATACTTTCATGCAAATTGAGAAAATAGATTTTATAAATGATACTGAGACTTGAAAATGGTTTATTTGAGCCTTTACTGCTTTTTAATAATTATATTTTTGTCTTTCAAGAGACAGAGGAGCAACCTTCTCTATATTAATGGATCTTTAAAACCAATTAAAAGATTTGAATAATAATGAAACACATCACCCTGTGAAGCAATTGTCTGCTTCCTATCAGAACTTCAGTTTGCCAGTACCACATCAGACTCTGTTATTCATAGCAATAAAATGTATGGAGACTCTTTAGTAACTTTCTAACAGTTATCAAAATTAGTGCTACAAAGTGCTTTACAAAAACAAAATAAAATGCGACTGTAAAGACCTTAATAAAAACCATTTATAAAAAGCAGTTTTAAAATCTGTTTTAAATGGAGTCGTGTAAAGCTGAAGGTCAGCGTCAAGAATAAAACAGTGAGAGTCAATAGATGAAGAATATAACAGAAGCTAAACAGGCCTATAAAAAAGTCAATATAACTTTTACAAATAAAGACCTAAGATTTGAAAAGGCTTGAAAAGTCATTCAAAAGAAGACATAAACAAAGCCAAGAGTTCCCCATGTTCCTCACTGAGGACCTCTAACAGCGTGTCTTGTCTTGAAGCACGAAGTGGGAACAGTCAGAGGGTTCCTGCCTGGACCTGTGCTAGCATGGCAAGCTAGGAATATTAGCCAGAGGAAAGACACCTTAGAGACAGCTTTGATCCATCATAACAAATGAAAGTCCTTCCTTAAACTGAATGTCTAGTTGATGTTTTGTCACAGTATTGATGTTGGTCACTTTTTCTAGATGGGCTTTAATAGCTAAAAGTTCTGGCTTATGTTAGCTAATTGAGACAAAACAGCTAATCTCCTAATGCAGTGGCTAATCTTAGCTTGCTTCCTTGTAAAATAAATCATTTGTATCGAAATTCAATTTGTTCAACTTGTTTTTCATCTTTATGTGGAGAAAAAAAATTGAATGCATAAAATGTGCTTCATGGTCTTCATTTAGCTTCATAAGTATTTGGACACTAACTTCACGCTGATCGTTTAATTTAAAATCCACTGTGGTATCAAAAACGTCTTACTGTCCAAAGAATTATGGACATGACTGTCGGATTTAGGTCTTTCACCACTGTGGGAAACAGTGATGTGTTTTTACACTCCTTTACAGTGCCACTTTTTTATATAAAGTCATGCTTGTTGTTTTCTATCCCACATTTCAATGTTTTTGATGCACATAGAATTTGAAAATTATACATTTCAGTGCTGCATTCATAAACTTTAATCCTTATCAATCATCCTTATCACTTTGGTTGAGATCCATTTGAATGAGTTACTTTCAGTTATAAGTTAACATGTATGAACTGGATTGTCCTCCCATTCTGGCACACAGGTCAATAATAATAAATAATTACATGATATTTAGCCTTATTAAAACGCGATGCTAGAAGCTCACGCCAAACAGAGAACGCTATTACACGCACGCAAGCACGCACCCACGCACAAAATGCCCACTCCACAATATTTGCTGTTCAGGGGGGAAAGCCCTGTAATCAGTCTCTCCACAGGGTGGCAGTATGAGTCTGAGTGTGTAGCCGCGCGTGTGTCTGCGTGTGTGTGTATGCGCTCCTGCGTGTGCGTGAATCTGCGTGGGAGTTCCTTCTTTCGCCATTCCGGGGTGTTGCCAGCTGCACGGCACCGCTTGCAGAGGCGTCCTGGAGAGGTAGAGCCTGCGCGTCTCTCCTCTCTCCAAGGCGTCTCTTCGGCCTCTTAACCTCCAGAGTCTACCCCCACCACCCCACCCCCCGACTCCACCAGCAGCAGCAGCAGCAGCACCACTGCTATACCAGCACCCCCTCACACACACCAACCCCCCTCCCGCCCCCTCTCAGAAAACAAATTCGGGATCCAAGCATGCCACAACAGCAGCTAGGTATCCGCCTATCCTCCCCCAAAGTCACCGCAGGCGCAGCAGCAGGCTTCCCCCGTCCGAGAGAGCACGGAGACTCCACCGAGTGATGCCACTACTGCAGCAAGAAAAGCACCCAGCAACCGCGCATACTGTCGACGCCTGCCGGAGGACCCGACACCACAATCTCGGCCCTTGACAGAAGAGAGAGCCCCCCCTTTCCCCAAACCCCTTCGGCTCTGTTCCCGTCCCGACTCCAGGATGTCCGACTGCAACGCAAGTCCCACCGACCGGGTGATCAAATGTAGGCATGTCAAACCCTGCACGGCCAGTGAGAGCTCCTCTGTGCCAATAATCTACTGTAACTCATCGTTATTTTTTAGTTTGTTTTGTTTTGTTTTTAATTTAATTTAATTCTGTTTGCATCCCTGCCGTTGCACCACTGTCTCTTATTCGCACGTGTTTTTCTCATCATTTATTATGACTATCATTATGGTTCTTTTTCCATAGCACCTAATTATTACAATAAAAACAGCATATTTTGGCTGGCGTGTCAGCATGCATGTGCCTCTGAACCATTCAGGGGAGGGAGGTGGTGATGGAGGTGGGGGGGGGGGGGGGTGGGGGGGGGGGGGGGGGGGTAAAGGGGGTGGGGGTATCCAGCACGGTACGCCATAATCAGGGTCTTCCCTCGTTATTCTATTAGAATTCACCCCCTCACCGTGGCATTACCCCCTTTCTAACTGAGGGGGGTGGAGAGGGGGGGGTGTCTCTTCCTCTATGTATAGCCAAAGCGTTTGCGCGACACCCCTGTGCTGCATGAGCTCCATACGCGTTCCACTCCTAGCGGTGGCTTCGCGTTACTGAATAATACCCCACAGAGGCACAGCCGGGAGAGTGATAAGAGGTAAAAGCAGGGAGGGAGATGAGCATCTTGTTCCAATGAAACATCAAGCGGTGTGACGATGACAGCGAAAGGCAGACATAAAGGTAAATAAATGTCGAGCGTACGACCCGCGATAGCCGCCGTTCCGTGCTTCTGCTGTGGATGTGGACATAGTGTCACGGGATGATGTTGCATGTATGCAACGGTGTAAGAAGAGCGCGGGGGGTGAGGGGGGGGGGGTTAGGATGCTGCTTGAAGGGGGATCGCCATTCGGAAGGGGCTTTTTTCTTTTTCTTTTTTAGCTTTCTGTCATCGATGCTTGTGTGCTGCATATCTGACTGCACGTGATGCCTTCTCTGTGTTAGATGTGCCGAACTGTGCGTCCATATGTTGGCCTACATTATCTTCTATATGTTTGTAAATCAAATCCGAGTCAGAATCAGATTATTGATTGGAACAGCAGGTAGGCGGACAACTTTGCCAGGCCGAGTGCGCACCGTCATCCCCCCTGTGAGTTTGGCGTACCGGCCGCTGATGTGTGTGGTTGTAAGGTCTTGTAACGTTTAACCACCGGTGACCATGACATGGCTCGACCAGCTGTTGTAAACCCACGTTTTTATTAGTAGTATCATTATTATCATTTTCAAACACGGCCCTGAGTGTCAGTGGGTGATTCTGCTAATCCCGTGCGTATCTTATTTCCACGTCTCCGTTAAGGTCTCCCTGGCTTCCCCCCACCCCCCTTCCACCCACCCATCCTCCTCTTGTTTCTCTTGAGTGTCAAATGAGAGACAAAATGGAGTTTATGGATGCCGAGCCGCGTATCCGACCCCCATCGCCCGATGAGTATGATGCACAACGCTCTAATGGTGTTGTTGCATCATTAGATTGTGGAATATTTGATGTGTTTTGAGTCTCTCCTTTTCCCCTTTTTTTGTTTGCTTTATGCGCGGGCGGCTATATGAGGAGGAGAGGGAGGCGGGGAGGGTCTCTTGCTTGGGTTGTGATCCGTGTGAGCTTGCACAGATTGTCGTGCTTATCGGGTCACAACGAGGCTGGGCATGGCAGCGATGCTTCCACGCACGCAGCCTGTCACATGCGACGATGCCCTCTCTGTCTCTCCCACTGGCTCCCCTTAATAAACTCGCAAGGTCTCTCTGCCGGAAGAAGAGGAGCTGACAGCTGGATGCGTCGCTCGGGCATGCCCCGGTATTCCGTGGTGCGTCGTGCTCAGAAGGGGTTGGGGGGTTGGGGGGGGGGGTGAGAGCTCTTGCAGATTTTTGCACGTAGGAATTTAGGGCTGCGTGTGCATATGTCTGTGCTGCACCTCTGTGGAAAAACTACATGGATGCAGCTGTGCAGGGAAACCTGGATCCTCTCTGACTGCCGCATCCATCCATCAGCCCTCACCCTCAAGTTACCAGCTCCCCTCCACATGTGCAGAAGCCACATATCATTTTATATTTGCAGCTCTGCTTTGCATGTGTGTTGTAATGCAGTTAGGTCAACTGAGCTCTTTTGCCAGCAGCGGAATTATCTACATCTTCGTGCATCATCCATCTCACAGACCAACACACACTCATATGCATCTTCTGTCATAAACACACCGATCCATCAGCAAGGTGAGAATGCTGTAGAGTCAACAAAGCCACAGCAAGGATGGGAGCGTCGTCAAAGAGTGGGCATTTCTGGCAGATGGACTGTGCCCGGTAGTTCCCCACATTATAGATTTTTAGCAATGTTCAGCAGAGAGCATTGCACAGACATGGAACCAAAGGACGGAGGCATAAAGAGAGGAATGGACAAAGAGGCAGAGAGTGTGGGGGCGAGGTGAGGAAGAGAGGGAATGAGAAAATGTGACAAGGCCACGGAGGAGGTGAAGTAGCTGGGGTGAGAGAGAAGGAGGCACAGAGGGACACACAGAGAGAGAAAGGAAGGAGTAGTATTTCACACTGTTGAGTAGCAGAGCATCATCCTAATGGACTTTGCACACTCTTTGATTACTTAACCAACCCAATGCCCTCTCTGTGCATTTGTATGTATGCGTGGGTGTGTCTGTCACAAAAGGCTTATATTTGAATTGCATGTAATGCACACTATTTGAAGACAACACATGTTGAGAGTTTTGCAGAAACCCCTCTGTATGTACAGTAGAGCCATGTTGATGCTATTATAGTTTCAGCAGCATAATTTAGAAACTGTTGTCTCCTCTAGTGGTCACTGGTGACACAGGACAGTCTTATACCCACGAGTCAGTAGCTAGCAATCTTAAATATTCAAAATTTGAACTTTCATCTGTAAGTAGACCACTGACTTAATGCTATCATCAAATACTGCACTGAAATCATAGCTGCTGGGTGATGGTACGGACAGTGAGCTCATTCTTTGTGATGCTGGCTGTATTCTGGGGGGAGTTGTGAGGCTACAGAATGAATTGGAGACCCTTTAAGATGCCTCAAATGTAAAAAAAAACAAACAAACACAAAACAAAAAACCTTTGCACAATAGGTTGGTACAATAGCTCAATAAAAATCGACAAGCTGGGCACCATTAAAGCACACAAGTGGTGCTAAAAAGCTTTCATGGGCACCAAGAGCAGATATATGTATAAAATGTGTAACAGTGTGTATTTTACCAAAGAAAGGGTTTAAAAAAGTGTAGCATGCTGCTAGGCTAACGCTTGGTTTAACAACACAAGAACAAAAAATAATGTACCTTTATGTGTAATGCTAAGTGCAGTGCTTCTGTTTTATTGATGCTTTTTTTTATGGCAGAATTAATATAATTAGCCTGATGACTCATATTTATTATTGGTCAGCTAGTTACAGGGCTCTGGTGTTGAGCGTGCTGGCTCACTTTCAGGGCTGACTGCGACACTTGTAGCTTAGAGCGCACCTGTTGAGAAAAATAGCCGTTGGTGTTGTGGTTTGAACTGGAATCAGCAGCTAATGCCGTGAGAAAAAACAACATTAGTACCAAGTACCATGCAAACTTAAATGACCCTCATGTTTTCCCCCATTTCATCCAAACACCCCAAATATCTAGTCGTTGTGTGCTGAAAACAGCCCATCAGAACACAAATTAAAACACAAATACCCCTGAATGTGACTCTGCTGGGCTTTCGGTATCCTGCAGTCTGACAGCCCTTACTCATGGTGGATATTTTGGCTTGTCAAACACAGGGTGTGACTAATAAGATTAATCATGGCTATGTTTCATTTAAATGTCCCAGTGTCAGTGTCCTGGTAGCGTGCACTCTGCTGGCTCAGCTAAGTGAAACGGGGCCATCATTATTACAGATAGTTACAACTTTTCTCCTGAAGACAAGTTGAGGTGAATGATGTGAAAAGGTCTGCACCACTAGAGTAGTGACAGAAGAGAAAAATCAACACTTTCCTGTCACCGACCGTCCCAAGCGTACGTAATAACACTGCAAACTCAGTGGATGATACTGTTGTTGTGTCATTACATCTTTTTTAGCTCAGTTGTTACAGTTGTTACTTCCGCTCTGGGTCATGATTTACTCAGGATACTGTGCTAATATGCTAGGATGCATGCTGGCAGATCATACAGGGCAGGCCTTATTATTATTATCATTTTGCTGTCTAATATCTGGTCATATTTAAGGTAAAGAAAATATCATGTGCTGAACTGCATCCTCGCACTGGTTCAAAGTGCAAAGGTCAAATATGCCTGTTATAGCTCATGACCTTTTGAACAAATCACTACATTTTTGAAGAGTACTCGCCAAAGCTGAGTGATCCAATATGCTCACATGCATATATGCATTCATACATGCATAAACCACACACAAACACACTCAAACTCACTTGCACACACACCACATCACCTCTAGCAAGGTTTGGGGCAAAGTTGTCATATTTCCTTTTGGTGTAACATACAATCCCATTCCTCTATGTGAAATGTGCGTGTGTGTCTGTGTGTGTGTGTCGGATTGTGGCATCACTGTTGTGAGCCAGGGGTCCTACCTTGACAGGTCTGTGTTTGCCCTGTGGGGAGGGTGGCAGGGCAAAGGCTATTTATAGAGGAGGTACTCCAGAGAGAGAGAGGGAGAGAGGGATTGTCTAATGAGGACAGGCTGTTAGGGGATGGGCCGTTGTTTCAGTGTGTGTGTGTGTGTGTGTGTGTGTGTGTGTGTGTGTGTGTGTGTGTGTGTGTGTGTGTGTGTGTACACAGATGGTCCATCATGTGTGAACTGTGCATTAATTGAACAACTTCAAACGTATCTTTAGCTGTCCCCCCCCACCACCTCCACCACCTTCAAAGACCCACGAATCCATGTTTCCTGATCTGGGTCAAAGATGGTAGAAACACACACGCACGCACGCACGCACACACATGTGAACAGATGCATCTCTCTCATACATGCCTCTCTCTCTTTGCTGCTCTCATTCTTGTAACTCCCTCCTTCCATCCCTCCCTTGTATCACCACCCGGCCCCCCCCCCCCCCCCCCCCGGTTTCTTACACCTTCATTTATTCATGTACAGACAGTAGACAGTAGGATTGAAACGATCCTGGGAGCTGTGTGTGTGTGTGCGATCACTTTAGATGAGGTCCTGGAGAGGGCAACACATCTAACATACAAACACGTACATATACAGGCGTGCAATCAGCTGTGTTTGATGTCACTGGATGAGCATCAGACAGTTACAGTCTGGGGAGGCTCAGCATTGCACAGTAATGAGTTCATTCATAGCCTGCACGTAACACGTATATGCTGCTCTAATTATTGTGGATACAGCATTTTCACCTTGTCTTCGTATTAACTGGCTGCTTCCAAAAACAATTTGCTTCTCGCCTCGGTGATCTGACGCCCGGCCGATTAGGAGGCACGAGTTTGTTTTGTTTTATACCTCTTTAGTCATATTTTACAACATTTGGAGGAAAGACACAAACGAGGACAGATGGATCATGGGTGCCTTCTACCGTCATTTCTGCAATCTGTCTGTTCTCGCTTGCTGTCACTTCCTGCATCCTGCACCAGCCTGTCTGATCGTGAATGGTGTCCCTGTGTTATTAAAACTGATGAAATAGTTCCCCGTAATTGACTTTAGCCATTAGGGACGATGCACACAAAACAATAGGATTCCGATCAGATTCTGCTCCAGTTAGGCTATTAGGCCAGCCCAAACAAATCTAGGAGATTTGGTTGACAGCTATGTCATAGATTTTTCTCTCAGGCTCCCCCTCAGTGCTCTGCAATGGGGAGATTTTTGGCTGAGCTGGCAGCTCTGGCGCCTAATAAATTCCACACCGGGGAGTTCAGCTGTGGAGAGTGGGCCAGAAGACGAAAAAGTGCATAAGGAAAAAAAGACGGAAAAGCTTTCACCTATTTGCTCATCTCGCGCCGCTCGGTCCGTCTCACCTCACACGCATGCTATGCATCACGCGAAGTGGACAGTTTTGGATGAATAACTTTTTCTTTTTTCACTCCACTCCAGAAAGTGGAGTTCACTGTATTTGTCATCTGTACTCAGACAGGGGACAGCTCAGACTGTACTTTCTGGAAGGAAAGTTCCCTCCCAAGGTTGAAACACTTGGCAGCATCACAAAGTGTTAAAATGCCTTAGAGCAGCATTTGGGAGAAATACTGCCAGCCGCCACTTCACTGAGGAAGTGTGGCCGCTGTGGTCTGAGCTCATGCGGATGTTAGAGACACACCATCTTTACTATGCCGATATCTGTGTGTGAGACGCTATTTTACTCAGTATTTCGTTGATGTATTCCTAATGACAACACACATTACATTAATATTAATGTGCCGGTTGTACCCAGCTGCCTGATATTTAACAGCAGGGCTTTTCCAAAGATGTTCGGAAGCCAAACTATTTAGACCTTCACACTGCTGAGAACTGAGAAAAATAGGAAATCATTAAAAGCATCCTACTTCATAGTTTGTTAGAGTGTGCCAGATTAGAGGCGCCAGGGGTAGCACATTTCTGTAATCAACATTTGTCTGTAGTCGTCTTAAATTCTGATATTAATCAAGCAGTTATCTTACTTGTGTTACATAATTTACTCAAGTCTTCCAGAAAAACGCGGGATATAAAAACAGTCATCTGACCTCAGGTGTCCTCCTTATAAGTATAAAGGCTTGCGCTGATGTTTGGGCATACATGGGCTTCATGTCATACTGCCACGATGCATTTATGTGCCAGTGCATGACAGGTGATGTTACCGTGAAAGGTTCATGATTAACTGATTAAGTACAGTTTTTTTGACACTGCACAGTATCCATTAGCAATTGACTAGGACGTCCTCAGTTTTAGTATTAAAGTTAAGACATATGCTTTGATTCTACATCCTGAAATGATTGATTTAGCCTAGCTTATTGTTTATCCCAGTCAATGTGATGCCATCAGAGTGCTTTGTAAGAGCTACTCTTATTGATAACGCTTTCCTTCTTTCTGTATATTACAGTATTCATCCATCCTATTTTATGTAAACAGCTTTAGCATTGTGCAAAGATTTTAGTCACTTTAGATGTGCAGACTCTTAAAGCCTCTCAGCCACACAGGCCTACAGACCAGTTGGGAAGCCCCTGGCAACCTGTGGTCACGAGGAAAAAATGTGTGTTCCCTGATCGGTTAGTGATTGTTGCTGACTGCTGCTAGGTGAACTCAGTTGCAAAGAGGGTGTTGCACCAAAAACCTCCTTGTTGTTGCTTTGTTTGCTAGCAGGTTGGCACGGTTTAGTTAGCTTATTATGATCTCCATTAACTACAGCAGTGCTGCAGCTATTCTTCCTGGGGTTCATCCAAGCAACACACTCTGACAGTGCATTACAAGAACTTACACAGAGTCTGTGTCTGCATGGAAAACACAGACTTGTCTGCAAACACTCGCCATTTATTTTCTGAGTTGTAGTGAAACTGGAAAAAGGTGAATGGCAACCTATTTGCGTTGCACTAGTCAAAGTTGGTGAGTAGTCAGCAAGTATTTGCTTACTAGTCGGCGTCTTTCGTGCAAACTATGGGTGACAGCAGCAGTCTACTAGAGCCCAAGGCAATCACATGGAGGTTTCTGGTGCTCCACCATGTACTTCTTTGTAATCAATTTCATTTACCACTAACAACTCGCTAACCAGTTGAAGAATACACACTTCCCTTGTGACTAGTGGTTACCAGTCTCTAGGCTTGCATGAATGGAGATTTAACAATTGGTTTCATCGTGACTGCCCGCAACCTTCAGCAACCATTCACAAGTGATTGGGGAATACGACCAGTGGCTGCCAGATGGCTCTTTGCCATTGTTTCTCTGGCTGAGGCCTTCATCCTCACACCAAACAGTCTCACAACAGTTCAAGAAATAGTCATGAAGTGCAGTTATTTGTACTCTTGGAGACAAATTTTCTCTCTTTTGTGTACAAGCATAGAAGCAGTTCCTGCGACACATGGTGGGGAGGTTAGTGAACTACTAAATTTTATCTATTGATTTGTCTCTATGGAA
Source organism: Haplochromis burtoni (assembly GCF_018398535.1). Lineage (NCBI taxonomy): Eukaryota > Metazoa > Chordata > Actinopteri > Cichliformes > Cichlidae > Haplochromis > Haplochromis burtoni. Next base: position 411,761 of record NW_024582380.1, read on the forward strand.
ACACAGTAAAGCGCTTTTAAATTTATAGAGCAGTTGGAGGGTTGGTGGAAGCAAGTCACGTGCCACTCACACAAGAGACTGCGTTTCCAGTCCCATATGGAACTGATGACTTTCAAACTTTTATCCTCAAGTTGTGTTTAAATTCGCTGGCTGCCATTGCTTTCAGTTACTGTTTAGGTTGGCACCAGGGTCAGAAAAAGGATCATGTTTGGGGTAAAATATAAAGATTTTCAATTTTTTTTTAACTTCAAGAAATGCAATAGCAACAAAGGTGAGCTGACTGTAAATCAAAGTAAGCACAGTTTCTTTCCATTTACACGTTTGACTATTTAAAGTTTTGCCATGACATCGGAACCATAACACACAGTCAGAGCTGAAGGCATGAATTCTTTTATTTTAAATTGGTATTTGTGTTCGTCCATTGTACCTGAGGTAGTTTAAAGCTAATTTGCATCTGCATTCCCTTGGCAGGTTACAAAAATGTTACATAATAATAACTTGGTATGAAAGATCATGTAAAACCATGAGGTGAGCATTTTAACAATAAATGCTAACACAAGCATTGTTGACTAAATTTAGCCAAAATTAATTAATTTAAGAGTTTCCTGGGCTTTGTGGCTGAGGTGCTTGTCTTCAGAAAAAAGACGGTAAATCGCTGCTCCTCGTGGTCTCTGGTGAGAGTAGATAGGCCAGTTGCAACACACCACTTGAAATTATTCTGCGTATTGAACCTTCAGCACAAGATGTGACACAGAAATTTGTGGTCTTTTCTTGTCATCGCCATCAAATGACACATAATGAGCCTTTGTTAGGAACAAAAACATAATTTTCTCACACAGACTTGGAAAAATAATTTCCATCCCTGAAGTCCCTCTGGCAGGTAGCACAGTCAGCGTCATGTATGTGAGGGTCAAGCAGGGTTACAGAACATTCAGTTTAGCCGTTAATATTTAATTCGATGTCCTTCGGGATGAAAATGTTAATAATGAAAAGCTCAGTTGACAATGGACTAACTTGGAATTTAACTCAACCCTGAACTCCACTGGGCTTCAACATTTTTTGTTTTGCTTCCTGTATATTAAGAGTTCAAACTTTGAGTACCTAAAAAATAATGCTCAAAATCTACTATGGGCTTTATATAAAAGATGGATGTAGATATTTTTGAGCCCAGAGTTTAGCACTATGGCCCCTTAGAGTGGCCAAGCTGTAACCAATTCCTCTCTGAAGTCATACATTTTAAAATGGGACTGTTACTTTTTGTGTAAAATCTGTAGATTATGTACTACTAACAACATGAACATTATTCATCTTTGCATCCCAGCATATATTTTAACGTTGAATAACCCTCGGGTGGCGGTCCTTTTTCAACGTCTACTCATGGTTGAAAGTTAGTTCCATACCGAAAGTGGGAATGGCGCTGGTTCCAGGAGCTTCTTGAACATTGCCTGGATGCCAAGAGGCAGCAAGTGTTCAAAAATATTTGTTTTACCATCTCTTTATTGTTCAAAATGCACAAAATGTTCTCCGTAGAAAGGATGAAGAAAAAAAAAGACACCTGTACAGTGACCTCAGGCTTTCAGGCCATTTCTTGTCCTGCTGAGCTATACATCTTCATCCTTGAATAGTAAAATCTCTGAGTCTGATGCTGACATCAGAGATAGGGAGGTGAAGTCACCCACAATTTTGATCTAAATGGCCAGAATTTGCTTAAAAGTACTGTTTACAATTTTTAAAAAGGCACTGGTAATAGTAGTGTGAGCACATGCAGAAGATGTGTGGCTTTCTGTTTACCATTTACATACCATATTAGACGTCACTGACAAATGCATTTAATTGCCCTAAATGCATTAACCTGATTGTTATTCAGCCTTTGTAAAAGATCATGTGACTCGACCTCTATTCTCCTGGAAACAGCGTCATCGTTTGCACTTCATTGTTGGCCCAGTTTTTTGTCTTGTAGCGTGGGAGATGATGTCAGGGTTTCATCCGTGTTTGGTGGGATGTGACAACATTTAGCATTTAGCATGAAGCACCTCAGAGCTACTAGCATAGCATAAAATTCTAATGAAATAAAAGGGAAAAATGGTAGATGGACTGTTTCGTATGTACCGTTTTTCTACTCGACTTGACTGCTCAAATCACACTTTTTTCTATGTTTACTTTCTGTCGAACATTCAGACTCCCACAAATACATCGGCAGCAACTTGGGGTTAGTATCTTGCTCAAGGATACACTGGCATGCTCCCTCCCAACCTGTTCTCACTTGATCCACTTTCTTTGTTCAATAAGATCCAGTATAGACTCGTATAAGACGTATGCAAATGCATGAGCCAGACCTATAGGATGATCTGATGGTCGGACTCCTGCAATGGTGTAATATACTGTATATTATGAGTGTACAGTAAGTCTTAAATGCATTTCCTCTGCCTTAATGTTCTCCTCCAGGCTTGCAAATTCATATGCATACTGCAGAAAGCTTTCCATCGTTACAAGCAGAAAATTGCTCTGAGACAGAAAAGCTGTACGGGCATGTTTCTCAGATTTGTATCAGAATCACTTTATTAAATCCAAACAAGGTATCTTCGTAATTTACATCTGTCTGTCTTTAACCTCTGCACGTGCGCTCAGAGCTATAAGATTGGACTCAAATCTCCTAGCATTCCTCTTGAACTGTACACTCATCAAACGGTTTGCCATTGCCTGTGCCGAACCTCTTCTCGCCTCTATTCCCCAACTACCAAGTATAGTTTTCCCAAGTATAGTTCCTTTCCCAAGCTGTGTGTCTCTGCTGCTCTCTTCACTCTCTCCTACCTGCCCTACTTTCACACTGCTCTCACAATTTACGAGTTTCACACTCCGTCCCTCTCACTTCTACCCTCCTCTCCCTCCTCAGGCTCTCTCGCTGTTACACACATGCACACTTGAGGCCTCAGTTTTACCTTCAACCAGAAATATACATCCACAAATTGAGTTCATGTGTGTGCTTGAGTTTTAAAAGAGTACCGCAGCCCTTCTAACATTGTGCTGGCAGCTTTTTGTAATGACATGTTCCAGCCCGAGTACATTTTGTAGCACAGCTCAGAACAGTGCGGTGCTATATGCCGGTACAGGACGGTACACTGAAGGAGGAGGTTTATCCACATACTGCCTGAGCCCTGTTGTTTCCTTTTATAAATAAATATAATGTCACACAAATACCAGCATGCATGAGTAATTCCTTTTTGGGCTTATGTTCTCTGACAGCCTGGGGTGCACAAGGCTTTTAAAATATTAATCGCTCCTAACTTGTAATGCAAAACTGGTTTTAACATGTAAGAACCGCTGTTCTCAATCGATGGAAAGCAGACCCTTCAGCTTGGCAGCCTGAAGTGTCCTGGGATGTCTCAGCATGCTCTCATGTGTTGTGTTCAATCTTAAGGTGTGTAAAAGTGTCATGGGGATGCAGTAGCAGTTATCTAGCAGCAGCCTGAGGTGACGTTAGATATTCTGGAACATCTAAATATGAATCAGGTAGATCTTTGTGTGTGCCGGGAGGGTTAACGTATTCAGGGTGTGTTGAGTTTTCGGCGGAACAAAAATCTCAACGTCACCTCTTTCTCCATGTTGATTAACAGCCACAAATGCAGGCTTTGTCAGCAACTGTTCGTGCGTTAACAGACATATTGTGACTAAAGTCACATTGTAATATATTTTATTGCAACGGCTCATTTAGCATTGGCTAAATGACGCCGATGTCTCAGCAATGACTACATTAAACCCTGCTGACTGGCTCCGTGTTTTTGCTGAGCTGCTTATACTGTGAAGAAAAACTGAAAACGCGCGGTCACATTAAAATGTAACGACAGACATCAGCGTGGAACCTCGCGGAGGAGACTGTGGCCTGTTAGAGCAGAAAGAAGAGAGCGAAGGAACAAGAGGGAGAGGCGAGCGAAAACAGAAAAAAACAGAGAAGGGACAAGAGGAGAGAGTGCAAAACAGAGACAAAGTGACAGTGTGTGTGTGTGTGTGTGTGTGTGTGGGTGTGTGTGGTGTGTGTGTGGGTCTTCCGATGTGAGACACAGTGACAGTCTGTGTGTGTGTGTGTGCGTGCGTGCGTGCGCATTCAGAGCCAGGCCTAGTTTTTAGCGCGTGATCTAGGCCATTATCTGTGTTAGCACTGGTGGGGCTCAAACAGGCTCTGTGGATCCTTCATAACAATACCTTTTATGAGCTTGTGTGTGTGTGTGTGTGTGTGTGTGAGTGTGTGTGCACTGCCACTTATACACACTTGTGCAGTCGTGCATGTTAATGCCAGTGTGACATACATGATGTACAGATGCTCCTGCACCTCTGCCGGGTGCAGGAGCGTGCCACATAGTTTCTGCCTGTTTGCTAACAACAGGGCGTGTGTGCGCTTTTGTCAAGCGTGTCTTCATATATGTGTGTGTGTGTGTGTGTGTGTGTGTGCGCCTTCTCACGTGCAGCTGTGTACTCTTGCTGTATCACCCTCATCGTCAGTCAACCCCCCTCTCCATTGGCACCCTGGGGGCCTTCATTATGTAAGAAAGACATTGCTGCAGAACAGAGGCAGCAGCCCTGATAACTGTGGCAGCCCCTACTTCAGTACAACCCGCTTAGGCCTCCATAACACACACACACACACACACACACACACACACACACACACACACACACACACAACGCACACATGTACATACGTGCACACTGCAAGCCTGCAGCAGAGGTGTGATCAGGATAATGGTGAGGATTGGGGCTTCTGACAACTGTGGGCAAGCTTGTTGAAGTGTACAGGAAATATCAATAAATCATTTTCTGCATTGTAATACACAATCTCCTCTTTCCTGCTTCTTTCTCCCTCTCCCTGCATAATTTAACTCCCTTCCTTCCATCTCATCCCCCGCACATTCTCCATCATCTCCACATTTCCATCTCCAGCGGTCCCCTTCCCCCTGGCCCATCGGCTGACCATGAAGGAGGTGTTTGACGCGGAGGGCCGGCCGCGAGTGGACCTGCTCAAAGCTCACCTCACAAAGGAAGGCCGTCTCGAGGAAGCCGTGGCCCTGCGCATCATCGATGAGGGCGCCGCCATCCTGCGCCAGGAGCGCACTATGTTGGATATTGAGGCGCCAGTCACGGGTAAGGAAGGGATTCAACGCACCATTTAGGAGATGGTAGAAAACAGTTGGAAAGCTAACGCGCTTTCTTGCAAGAGTTAGCCGCGCAAAGCGGTTTCCCCGCACAGGGAAGCTGATCAGGTCTCCAACTTTATATGAGACTTCGTGAGTATTGCAAAGTCTCTCTAGAAGAAAGTGTCTGCACTGAGCAGCCATGTTGAAAGACCTATGGAAAAGAAATCATTGCATTTTTTAAACAGCTCTTTCCCCCTGAAAGTTATACTCATTGCTGTTGCAGGAGTCCCAGGGTTATCTTATAATGTCTCTTGACAGCACTAAACGTGTTCCTTATATTTTGCTTTTTTAATTTATTTTACTGGAGTAGACCCCAACTGCCACTCCCACATCTTAACTTTTATTTATATGTTGGGAAAACTGCATTCAACTAAGATAAAGTCCATCACATGATTGATGAAGAACCTGTAAATTTCAGACCACCAATCAAGTTAGTTACATCTCCCACACTGTCTTCCACGATATACTCTTTGGCCTATATTTATTTTGTTGGGCTCTGATCTTTCGTGTTACTCTGTAAAATAACCTGAAATGCACTGTTATATAATTACCAGTTAACAATATAAACCTTAAGCTACAGTCCCACACGCCTACACAAATCCCCAACCTATTGAGGAAACACATATGATCTTTTTTTTCTGTTTGTGCATTAACATAAAGCTTAAACACAAAGCAAAGATGAAAACCAGCACAAAGAGAATTTAAAGCGATTCCGAATCCTGACCGCTCATCCCAGCTTGTTACCTGCTGAAGTTCAGGCTCTGGGTCAGCATACACTCAGCTTTATCATAACTCTGGGTTCTTGGATTGTTTTGTGTTAGCATGCTATCTCTAGAAAGAGCAGTATATGTAGACTGGCACACGAACATGTGACATTACTGCATTACTGAAAATTAAATGTAGCTCGAATTGAAAGGTGTAGCGTCTTTATACCATGGCTATGGTAGGTAACCCTACTCACTGTGGCCTCCAGACTATCATATGCTAAAAAAGGTGTTCTTTACTATCTTTCACCTGTTTTAAATTGCAAAATGTCTACGTTTTATTTATTAAAAGCATCTGCAAGTCACCCATTGAGCAAAGCCACATCAAAATTTAAAAAAAGGCTACTTGTTTGTTAAAATGCAGGCATGAGTGACAAGCAGAATAGATCAGACATTTCACAGTGAGGAGACAGATAGCAGCAGTCTCACGGAGAGGCAGAGAAATAGAGCTGTGGAGCAAAAAGGCATAAAGATCAGTAATTATGTATTAATCAGAATCCATTCATTGATTCATTAATCTGCCATATGTATCTGCCACCCTTTTAATATGAACTGTTGTTCGGTCGCACTTCACTGAGAGACCCAATTGGCGCAACAGCTCGCTCTGGCTTGGGTAATAGCTGCATGTATTCCCCTCCCGGGGAAATGGTAAGAACTGAGTAGGATGTGGAGGAGAAGCCGGGGATCGAAATCGAGGGAGAGCAAAATAGAAAGAAAGTTTCTGAGACAATGACAGAGATGACAGACAAGCGGCCAGGCAGACGCAGACACTGGCAACCTATTGACTCTGCCTGGCTCGTGTACCTATGTGTCTGTGCTTCTGCGTGCTGCATTTATGCAAATGCGAGCGGTGTGATAATTCTGTGTGGGCTTGTTCTGCCCACGCAGTGTGGGAACATCGCTCAGCTTTCACAGGTACAGATCCCCAGGGACAAGGACAGATAGATGGGCAGATGGAGAGACAGTCAATCATAAGCAGCTTAGTGCAGAGGTTCTCTAACCTGTTTGTTCCCAACGAGCAACATATTGATCCCGCTTTCCTGGTTCCACTTCACCAGAGTCTGACTCAGAAACACACAAGAATTTCCTGAGAGTGTGCCGTGATTGGAAATGACTGTTACATTTCAGATACAAACTACAGCAAAATAGACTCACGTAGAAAGAGCTTTCACCAAAAATGCAATATAAAGGGGATATAAAGAATACTTCAGCACTTTGATGCCGTCTCAAAGTATGAGCTCTAAGACAGACAGACAGCTGGATGGCTAAAATCTGAACTGACAGGCTTTTAGGATGTCACACCAAGGCTTCTGGGAGAATACCGAGACAGCTCAGAGGAGGCAGGCAGGTACGGCTCAATTTCACTCATGACATTTCTCATTCCCAATTCCCAGTTCAAATTAAAGCAAATGCTTATAAGTAGTCACAAAAACAGACATTAACATGGCAAGCAGATGGAGAGACAGGCAGACGAAGGCGGTCAGACAGATGCAAAATGGCCATCGTAAAATGGCTGCAGAGGGGAACTATGACATCAACTAAAAGTGAAAGGAGAGACCAGACAGATGGCGAGGGAGGCGGATGGTAAGATGTATGCTGGCAGATCGTACGGGCAGACAGTCCTGAAGTCGTTCAAAATGTGAAGTCTTCAGCATGTGCAGCCTGATTTACTCCTGGAAGCAACTTGTAGCAATTCAAAAGAGAAAGCTCACAAAAGCTTGCATACAATAAGATGATGCAAAGGTCAATCAAGAAAGCCAGATACAAACAAATCGGATTTACCCTGAACGTGATTGCACGTCGTCATGAATACATAAAATCCAACATCGGGTGCGAAATTATAAGATAATCCTCGCTATCTTGGTTAGTAAGGTGTGTTTAACTGATGTAAAAAAAAACTGAACACAGAATTCTCAAGTTTTCTTAATACAAATAACTCACAGTAACATATTCTAGATTTGCTAGCCTATGATCCACTGGTGGGTATATCCCACCTCCCCCTTATCGTAGGCCACTCCCTATGACCCGGAGTTGGATATGCAGTTAAGAAAATAGATCAAAAACTGGACAGATGCCCCAAAAAGCACAAAACTTTCAGCTCTGATTTCTGGTCTTTTTCAGGTAGTTTTTAAACAGACCTTGAAATGATCGAGTAGAATCTTTAAGGAGCTTTTAAAACACATTTTTGCTGTTTTTTCTATCCAAACAGATGAGTGGTGTTTCTAGATCAGCAGCCAGGACAGATATACCTCTGCAGATGCAAATCAGGCCATATGGAGCCACTGAAGCAAAGACGGCCCCATATTTTTGAGCTGAATTTGTTATGTGGGAGCTGAAAACTGCGGGGTTTATAATCCTGACACTGTTGTGTGCTGTTTCCACAGTGTGCGGAGATATCCACGGCCAGTTCTTCGACCTGATGAAGTTATTTGAAGTGGGAGGCTCTCCTGCGAACACGCGCTACCTCTTCCTAGGGGACTATGTGGACAGGGGGTACTTCAGTATTGAGGTGAGGAAGGATTAGGCACACTGTGTATACGTCTTATTTATAGTGCTGTGCATTCAGTTGGGAAAAAAACAACTATCCTTGTTGCTATGTATGCCAGATTAGTGTATGTGGTGTACATTGTATTGAAGTCTATTATGCACATTCCAGGGGCAAGGTGTATTTTGGTATTGAGTATTGCAGATGTACAAAATGTACTTGAGATTAGCAGTGACACGATGCACTATATGTGTCTGACAAATGCACATATAAAGATGCAATTTAGAATTCGTGACCAGGGGTCCTTGTTACTGAGATCAACTTTCATTCACTATGTGTTTCTACAGGACAGGCAACAATTTAAGGACAGCAAACGCTAACCAGAGTGTGGTTTGCTTCTTACTGTAAATATGCATGAAAGTTGGATGGAAACAGCACGGTATTCCAAGAGCTGTTTGAATATTTGATTCTTCAAAATGGATGAGGGCATCATAAAGAAATGTGTGATTACGTTATCCAGCAGAAATGTGGTACAGATGAGCAGACTGACTTGAATCCACAATATACAAGCGCGTGAATGTCTCAGCCTGTCAAGTCACCGTGGCATATGGGATATGTCGCTGACACGGAGTGAGTTTGGAGCAGAGGGAGCGATATTTAGGCCACCTTCCTAACACATCTGAAGGGCACATAAGGAGGAGACTAAATGTAGAACAGAGATGATGGTGTGTAAAGGTGAGAGAACATCCTCTGAGCCATTTGTAGGGTTTCCTAAGTGATAAGAGTAAAAAAGCCAACGTGATAAATAAACACACATCCTGCTGTACTCTAATGACCAAACTGTTCAGCCCCAAAATTTGAGCTTAACTTTGATTCTAGGCAATATGACATAGTTTCAGATTAATGCTGCACATACAAGACAGTTTTACAGTTTTTCCTACTGATGAAGACCACCCTAATGGCCATTCATAGCACAACAATGTAATTAAGTAATAGACCAAAAACTTAAATGACAGTAAAGTTCCTGTTTTTCACCGTATGCTCTAGAAATTAGAAGTTTTACTTTACAATTTAAGCCTGAAGAGTCCAGCCTGTTCTCACTCCCAATGCGTAATATACCGACGATTTGTCATGTCCCGAGGCATTCCATGGGAACGCGGAAGGTGACCTTCCACGTTCCTATGTTGCGCGCCAGATTGTGGATGAAATCGAATAGAATTACACTCCCGCGGTAACACATGTTTCAGCTGTGTATTCCAGCCCTGACCCTAATCATAACCTTATTCTTAACGTTAACCACCACCTTAATCGTGAAGTGTTTTCCAAAACGATTTATGTAAAATAGACGTACATGTGCAGATTTAAAACCAAACGGCTCTCATGTTTCCTAATTTTTCCGAACTCGTAATATAGGGACGTGTTGGGTGGTCAAAAGCGTAATATACCAACGATTTGTCACCTAGCGTAAAATGTTACGCTTTGGGAGTGAGAACGTGTTGGAAGAGTCATACAGACAGATTTCTTTCATTTACTATAGCAGCATTTAGAAAAACTATTGGAATTGTACTTCTTCTTATATCATGAGATTATTCTGAGATTAAATGTGTACTTAAACTTCTGTACATTGATTAAAAAGGGGAGTTTGCCTGGTCTGGCCCACTTCATATCAAAGTGGGCTGTTTATGGCCTGCGATGTAAAATGAATTTGACATCTGCACTCTTTGAAAATCGAAATGCTGTTGCAGTTGTGTACCTGCTGAACTCAATTTCTCATGTTTTCTCTTCTTTTGGTGAATATTTAGTGTGTGTTGTACCTGTGGTCACTGAAAATCCTCTACCCAAAGACGCTCTTTCTTCTCCGGGGGAACCATGAATGTAGACATCTGACAGAATATTTCACCTTCAAACAAGAATGTGAGTTGGCTTTTTGTTACACGGCCCATTTTTCTTTTATTTCAGCATTGGTTCTTCCACTCCTTTCACCCTCCGATGTTAAGCAGTGCTTATTTAGTTTTGATTATTAGTGGTTTGAACAGATCTTGTAAATCTCAGCTGACTGGAGAACATATTTTCAGTTTGGTTACAAACTTGGCGAAAAAATTAGCATGCTAACTGGTTCAGGATCATACATTTACAACTTACACTGCTCAGTTTACAGCTAGGAGTTTATTTGTGCTTGAATAACACCTAAACATGGTTTTTAAAAAAGAGGAAAAATCAGTAATTAGTCAGTATTTCCTATAGCAGGTATCATGTTTTGTTTTATTTTCAAAGCCAGGCGTTATTAGCTAAAGGTAGCTAGCTAGCTTAGTTAGCAAGGTGCAGCTAAAGAGATAGCACAGAGATATATACCTGCTAATTATGTAACATATTAATATAATACAACAATACCACTTTCTGAACTCATCTCAGAGTTGATGGAAAGAATACTAATAAAAATAACACAAAACATGCCACGACTTTTTTTTTCTGTCAAACTAGCTAATATAAAGAAAACCAACACCTTTTCAATTACACAATTTAGCTGAACAGGTAGCAGGTAGTTAATGGCTGTCTTCCTACATAATTAGCTTTAGGGAGCAGTTTTTTTGCAGTAGGCTGTAAATGTTTTTAACATGTGTATCTGCAGTTTTGCACGTTCAGGTTGTCTTAAGTTTGCAACCCTAAATGTAGCTTCCAGGATTGCTATTGTAGGTGAAAAGCTGATTAGCCCTTACACGTTATACACGACTGCTGAGAGAATGACACCATGTAACACGCGTGCAAATCGTGTTGAGCTGTGCTGTGCTTTAGGTGGCGAAGCTCTGATTGGATCCGCTTTATTCCATTACCTGATAGTTTCACCTATGGAGTTAAATATTTTCTGCTGGATCTCTTCTCATCCTCCCCCTCACCATCCTTACTTTTCTGCCACTGGCATGTTGTGTCCTCCCTCTCTTTCTCTCCCTCCATCCTTTTGCTCTCTCCCCCAGTGTCTCCCTCTGTCTCTCTGACTCCGTCAGCGAGCTTCAGCCTCCTGTCCGAGAGTGGGTGATTAGCAGCAAATTAATTTGGCCCTTAATGATTGGCTCAGGGACTTACTCCTCTGTGTCTGATTGGCCAAGGGACGAGGAAGCTAATTTCCCTTGGTGCTCATGGCGAATAGTGGTCGCCCTCAATTACCATCTGCTATGTGTGTGTGTGTGTGTGTGTGCAGCACGAGAGCATGTACTGTGACTGCATGCGTGTGCAAGTGTCTTCATAAATGTTTGAGAGTGTGGAAGGAGCTGGTGGACTGGCAATAATGAGCTCTTGCTCTACACAAGGCAGATGGAGAGGTTGACAAACACACTCCTCGCTGTCACACACACACACACACACACACACACACACAGAGGCTGGCTACTGTACGCTTGTACTCCACAAGACTGGCTTTGATTTGTGTACGTGTCGTTTCATGTCCTTACACTCTACCTTCTCTCTTCCCCAGTCATCTCCTCTCCTTCCTTCTTATAACCTCTCCTCCTTCTCCTGTCTCCTCCCATCAGTCTTTCTCCTTCTCTCTTTAGCGTTCTTCTTTTCTCGCCTCCCTCCTCCTCTGCTGTCTAAAAACCATCCTCTTCTTCTTCTTCTTCTTCTTTTCCCTCCTCCAATCTCCTTTCAGCTATTTTTAATCCCGCGGTTTTGATTTTATGTCAGATGCATTGTTACGCCCATGTGTGAAATGTACTTTAAAAGATGCCGTGTCTTGGATGTCGTTATTGATATTGCTGCCAATTCAAAGGAGTTTTTAATACACACAGACACACATACAAAAAAGAAGAAAAAAAGTGACATGTCTATGCTGCTTTGTGTTTATATTTGGGTCATTATTTAAAATGCTGTAATAGTGAGATTTGTGTTTTATTTTATTTTTTTTTGTCTGGTATCTCTGAAGTGGCATTTCTAAAACAAAATCCAACATCATCAGAGAGGAGAAAAACAGGTCATATGGGAGTGCTGGAGAAGAGCTGGCCCCATAAATTATTAATGCGTTGTGTGAAAATCCCACACGTTAGTGCCCTTGCACCCAAGTGAACCAAATGACGTGGTAACACTTTACGGGAAGGGTATTATCGTGAATTCATTCGTGATTTCATGCACGAAAAAGCGTCACTAATATGTGAAAAAAACCCATGACTCATCAGGAAAGTGCATGAATTAACAGTATCTCATGCATGCCTTAATGCATGAACAATACATTAATTAATACAACACCTAAGGTATTTCAGTCATCTTGATTCATGAGTTATTAACCGTGTGCACCGACAGACTTAAAAAGAAAACACTGAGCAGAGGCAGTGAGTGTGTGTTCACTGTCTCTGCTCAAATGTTCTAATCGTGGTTGACTAAGCAAAACGTCTTTATGACTTCGTCATGTTTGAGGGGCCTATGGTAAAGTGGCGAGCTGGGTATTGCTTTATTAACATTGATGAATAACAAATGAAAGTTGAAGGAGATTTGTGAGCGGGAGACAAAGATAAAAGATGGTTAAAGCCACTTTTATGTCACCCATTGGTTTGTACACACTTTTTTGAAGGTTAACATTAGGTGGTGAAGACGTCATGGTTAAATAATTATTCTTGAAAATAATCAGAATTGGTCAGAATAGACATTCACTACCATTACTGCTTTTTTGGTTATTAATTTATTGTTCTTTCTTTAAGGCACGCACACTGCAGTGTCATTCTTGGTCTGTTACACACAAACACAATTAAAGCTATTTACTGCACAAAGTAATGTATGATTTTATATATATGTACCATTACCACAGCGTGTTAGCAATCGTGTTTTTAGACTGATTCTGTCTGAAGCCTTCAGATTACTAACTTCTGTCCATGTAAAGGCCTGTTTGTTCTGCGTGCATCAGTCTCCCAGTGACAGGGACCGACTGTGCATTTGTAGCAATGGTGGCTATTCAAAGCATGTCAAAACACACTCAGGCGCTTCCTTTGTTTCAAGTCTTGAAATGTCTGTCTACTCCCCCAACCTGCAGGTAAGATCAAGTACTCAGAGCAGGTGTATGACTCCTGCATGGAGGCGTTTGATTGCCTGCCTCTGGCAGCCCTGATGAACCAGCAGTTCCTATGTGTGCATGGGGGGCTTTCACCAGAGATTCACACGCTGGACGACATCAAGAAGGTAAAATCAAAGACACACGAGCAGTTTTGAGTTATCACTGCTGTGATAACAAAACAATGATAACTTTTTTGACAAAAAGTGGTGTTTAATGACATTTTTTTGTAGCTATAGGGTGAATGTTTTGTCTGTGTACAGTAATTTTTTTCACCTTATTTTACAGATTTTTCTATTTGTTTTTATTTCTAAGTATTTGATAAGCAACGCTGACCATTGTGTAAATAAGGCATCAATCAGCTCTTAAAAAATAATGGTTAACTGTCTTTGAGAAGTACTAAAAAAAAAATTGCTGAAATGTAGTGAAGAACTGAATCTGAATTCATTTTAAACCTTTTCCTGTTTAATCATTATGTAGTAATGCATAAAATGTATATAAAGTGATAAAACAGCCTTTTAACAAACATTTGCAATAACTAAATTACAGAGCTGAAACCTACCAATCAGATTGAGAAAGTCTGGTTTGATAGTGTAGAAGTTGTCAGATAGAAAAGCTTAAAGAAGCCAAAGCTAACTTCACGTATTGTTTACTAAAGGCCTACACAGAGCAAACAAAACAATGAAAAATAGCAAAAATATCCATTTTGGTCATACCCTTTGTTATTCTGCATAACTAAATGAATTAGTTGTTGAATCAAATCACAGTGGAGAGAAGAATCTAGACCTTGTAAACCTAGCTTAGCAGTAGCTACAGCTTTGCCTTCAGTTCAGGTGACAGGGTGTAGCTAAGTCAGGTGTTTAATGAATACATTATTTGTTCTTTTCTTTTCCTACTTACACAAAACAGTGATGCGTTATATTTGTTGTAACTAGGAAGTATAAATAATGATAGTAAGGAGACTTGGCCTAGAAAGCCATAGGAACACATTTATTTTGTAGACAATGCATTTAACCCTTGCATCTGCATTCCCAAAGACATGGTGTCACTTTATATTCAGCATCCTGGTATATATGTAAGTTCTGTTATAGAGAGTAATCAGCCTGCAAATGCACAAAAAGAAGAAAGATCAGCCTTCGTAACCGTCCACAGTTTGTAATTCATTCTCAGTTTCACCGTTTCTCCAGTTCCTGCTCTTTGCCTGTGCAGGATAAGGAATACAAGAGCAAGGAAAATTAATCATGCATGCAACATGAGATCGACCTATGTGCAGCACTCAGGCACATTCATTCAGCAGTCATAAACCAACTTTTATTTCAGCTTTTTAGCCTGCTCCGAGTGTGTTCATTAGAAACCATAAAATAACCCCTGTGTGTATACAGTTCACTGAGCTCCAGAGCACAAAGGCACACACATGAACACAGAGACGCGAGAACACATACTTCCTCATCTAATGGCAGTGTTTCCATGGTGAATCTCCTGGTGTGACATCTTCTCCCTCCTGTGTGGTGGGGGTTGCCATGGAGATGCTCTGCTCTGACAGTATGTGTTTGTGTGTGTATGCTATGTGTTTGCTTTTCTTTCTCCCCTGATTTATCCTATATGTGTTGGAGGGTTGTTTACATGACTGAAAATGTCTTTCATGTAGAAAATCTCTGTTTCTGTAAGCTCACATTTCTATACTTCTGTGTGTGTGCGTGGTTTTTTTGTGCGTCCTAGTTGGACCGGTTCAAAGAGCCTCCGGCGTTTGGGCCCATGTGCGACCTGTTGTGGGCCGACCCCCTGGAAGACTTTGGCAATGAAAAGACCCAGGAGTACTTTGGCCACAACACGGTCAGAGGGTGCTCCTATTTCTACAGGTACAGGAGGGTAGAATTACTCCTCAAGGTGTTGTGACCGGCAAAAAAAAACATTACGTAAGAGCCCTGACATTTTATTTTTGAATGGGAATGAATATAGTATGGCAGCCTTGCAGCAGCAGATCCCTGTGCTTATGAAGCTCAAAGGCAGAGCTAAGAGCTGACCTGGTACTCCAACAAGCCAGTGTGGATGTAATATTCTGGGATGATGGTTCACGGCAGAGACAGTACTCTTTAAAATCACCACCTGAAAGAGAAAGACGTTCTCACTCGTGTCCCTGACTCCGGGTTTTCTCTTGGATAGGTCGATGTCACTTTCTAAATGATCTGAGCGCCCTGTCGCTACCGTGCATGAGCAACGTGCGATGCTCACCTACAAATTAGAAATCTAATAAGTTTCAGGTCGACTTCAAGCTGCAGTTTTGGGATGTTGTTCCCGAGCAGAGCGAACGGGAGAGAGGCCTCGTGTGCGCGTTTACACCACATCCGAGATCCACTAACGGTCGCTGGGATTTGTAGAAATTCTTGGTTACTTTACACACACATACGCACACCAAACGCAGTACACACAGTTCCGTTTCAGCATGAAACGATATCCCACAATCCCCAGGGAGACTGCACGGTTCTGTTGCTATGACGACTGGCTACTCCTGCCAGATATGGAGTGATATTAAGATACAGTGAGAGAACGAGGGAGAGTAACATAGGAGGAGGGTGGCAGGGGAAAAAGATGAGAAAGTAAGAATGGGAGGCATGTACAGACGAGGGGGGAGACGGTGTTTAGAAATGGGTGTTGTGACATGTTCTCTGTGGCAAACACACCGATTTTCTATGTTTAGGAGACACAGCATCAATCAGCCAACTAGTGTACAGTCAGCACACCTCAGCACTGAGGCAGCCATAAGCCTGGCTCAGGCCTGTCACTCCTCACTGATGCCCCCTGCTGGTCTCAGTCAGACACTACCTTAGAAAACAAAAGCCTACTCATCACCCACTGCCAGACTTTAAATATCTGTTTTGTGGTTTACAGCAGCCTTGACATATGACTTGTTTGTTATGTAAAGTGTGTTTTACTGCATCGCTTTGAATAATTCTTCCCCTTCATGTTTCTTCCTTTGCCCTCACTTACTCTCACTTGTTGTCCTTCTCTCTCTGTCTTCAGTTATCCAGCAGTGTGCGAGTTCTTACAGACCAACAACTTGCTGTCAATCATCAGAGCGCACGAAGCACAGGATGCCGGGTGAGCTGACCGGCTGCTGCGGCTCAGTCCTTTCTCTCAGCTTAAATGGGCGCACCATTTCATTTAATGGCTTACCCTGACATTTCATGTTCTGAGCTGTTATTTTTCATTGTCGGGGAATTGGCACATTGCAGGAAAAGAGGCGGCACAATTTTCACCCTGAAACTGTGTGATTAGCATTGTTAAGAGTTGGTCTGACTGAGAGTGCACCAACAGCCGGTGCAAGATTCAACCCTAACTAACTCAGCACAGGAAGTCAAAGAGGCTGCGTACACTTTGTACTAAAAGTCTGAATAAAATAGTGAAGGGAAAAAAAATTGTGACCCAAAAATGCATTCCTGGCATCTATTATCTCACTGAAAATCCTCTAGATGTAATGCAGCAATTAAGGCAGCGCTGTGTTCTGTGTGTGTGCTGTTTGGTGAACCCATTAACAGTATTTGGTCTGTCATGCAGACAAGTAGTCTGGGTAATCATCCAGAGGTCTTAATGCACT
The DNA here is from genome assembly GCF_018398535.1 of Haplochromis burtoni. Classification (NCBI taxonomy): domain Eukaryota; kingdom Metazoa; phylum Chordata; class Actinopteri; order Cichliformes; family Cichlidae; genus Haplochromis; species Haplochromis burtoni. The sequence continues at coordinate 428,826 of NW_024582380.1, forward strand.
TGTTATAGGATGGCCAAAAAACAAGCTATTTCAGTCGCCAGGCTTCTGCACCTGTGCAGAGTAGCTAATGTGGAGATAAAACATGCATTCATGGTCAAAAAAACAAAAAAGAGACTGTTCGATGAAGTAAGCAGCAGCAGTGTGGATACAAAATGAAGCAGCTTTCACCTGAGAACTTACAAAAGACATTGTATTCACTGCTGTCTCTATGAATCCTTTGATTGAATTCTTGAAGCCCTTGATTTGTGAATGTGCCGTTGCTGCATTATATTCTCCAACAATAGCGACAGCACAAAGAGAATAACGGCCAGCTCACTCAAAAAAAAAAAAATCTAAGCTAGCTGCTACAGGAACTACCCTAAATGGTGATTTTGTCTGGGAAAAATTGGTTTCTCTTCACTGAAGTTTAATAAGCAGTGAGAATCTAAAGCTGTAGCTCGGTGGATTTACAGCAGCACACTTTCCTGTCAATATTACCTGATGAAAATGTGTGTTGTTTATAGCAGCCTGACAATGAAAAAGGATTTTTTTCCCCTAAACCACACAAATCCTAAACAAAGGGGGGGAATCAAAACATAACATACAAGTATTATCATTAAATTCACACAGAACGTGAACCACGCTCTCCTGGGTGAAATTGTTAGACCCACTCAGCCACCACAACCCAGAACAGTAAAGTTTTGTTTTGATAATTTGCATATCTATGCAGGCTTCCGATGCCCAGTAGTTTTTCTGTTTTTTTACTTGTCCTTTTCCTCTGCTATGCAAGGCAATCTGCTCTATTTCTGTTCTGTTAGTTTAAAAGAGTGTGGCTGTCTCACCTCTAACCATCCCCTGGCTGCTTTAGAAGACCTGCAAAGCAAATCTTTGTTTCTTTCATCCACAGCGCGGTGTCCTATTTGAGTGGCTATAACGTGGGCGGCTTGTTTGTCTCTCTTTCCTCAGGTACCGTATGTACAGGAAGAGTCAGACTACAGGTTTCCCCTCGCTCATCACCATCTTCTCCGCTCCAAACTACCTGGATGTCTACAACAACAAAGGTCTGACTGACGTGTGTTATCCAATTATTGTAGAGCAAACTGTTTGCGTTGTAAGACTTCTCAGGAAAATCTTTACATGTACGGATGGATGGAAACATTGTTACCTCCTAGAGGAGCAAGCTTTCAATGGGTTAATATCTGCTTCTGTGTGTGTGTGTGTGTGTGTGTGTGTGTGTGTGTGTGTGTGTGTGTGTGTGTGTGTGTGTGTGTGTGTGTGTGTGTGTCTAGCTGCGGTGCTAAAGTATGAGAACAATGTGATGAACATCCGTCAGTTCAACTGCTCCCCTCACCCCTACTGGTTGCCCAACTTCATGGACGTCTTTACATGGTCGCTGCCCTTTGTTGGAGAAAAAGGTACCCCCCCCCACACACACACACACACTTTACATCACATTACAAATACCATGGAAGAGCATGTTGAAGAGGAAGTGCAAAATCTTCCTCTTCCACGTGAAGATAATTTAGAAACCATTTAATTTTGAAAGTGAAAGTAAACCTTCAGTTGAACTTCTCCAGTGCCAGTGAGAGAGCTCCTCTGCTCAGCTACTAACAGAGTTTGCACGGTATGCATGCGTAGTTTGGGATCCTGGTCCTGGCTGGTGTCTACTGGTCAATAGGGGAGTTGACTGGATGTCTGTGGGATTCTGAGACAGAAGGAGAAACTTAAAGTCTCTGAAGAGAATTCATGTATTCTCAAAGATCACCAGATTTGACTCGTTTGACCTGTTTGAAGGCAGGGACAACCCGCAGTGGGTGGACTGGCTTCCTCTATCTGTCCAGTGTAACTGTGGGTGAATGGCTTGTGAGGTTTAGAGGCTGCTGGCCTTTCGGGCAGAATATGGCTTCAAAACCAGCAAAGTGTGGCATCAGAATCTGGGCTTTATTTTATGGAATGTGTAAATATATACAGAGCAGCTGGGAGGAGGAGCTGCTGAAAGAAACCAGGGGACACGAGTGGTGCTAGATATGTCATACAACCTGGGACAGTGGCACCTCAAAACAAGGCCGACGACGGCTGGAACACATATTAATGTCAGTGAACAGGACGTCTCAGTTCATTTTTTTTACCAAGATAAGCTTCAGTATAGCGGATTTTTAGCATCAATTACAACCTTGTGACAAAAAACAGTTGTGTTGTTAATTCTGGTTGCAATCAATAAACATATATGTTTTCTCTGCAGTTTGAAATTGAGCTGAAGACGATATATGTTAATGGTTCCAGGTCAAACTGACCTGAGGGATACCAGTTTGATAAGCGATTAATAAAATGGATCGCTGATGTACAGTAACAGAGTGTGATTCTTGATATCTTCATCTTTGTCCACTCACAGCCCTCTAACGTCTTCACAGCTGGACATAGTTCAGCTCCGTCCTACTTACATAAAAAGATTTGTCACATTTTTTCCCAGAAAACATTTTTATTTTTCACAGTAGACACTGAAACATGTCGTATCAAAGGGTGTTAAGGGGTAACAATCACACCGATGATGGCTCATGTTCCATTAAGGGATCGCGGAGAGCCGGTGTGAAGGTCTGCTGTCACATAGGTCGATAATTTACCGCTATTCATTGAAGGACACGATAATTACCCTGTCGTTAACATTTTGACTAGTACCTAAACTGCATGAACCAGTTGGCAGTTTTGTTGTCCTTTTATAGAAGCGTATCTGTGTCTGTTTGCCCTGCAGTGACTGAGATGCTGGTCAACGTTCTGAGCATCTGCTCTGACGACGAACTCATGAACGATGGAGACGAGATCTATGACGGTACGAAGCCGCCAGCATTGATTTTTTTAAGGGTAGCTAGCGTTCTTCTTTTCTTCTACGTATCAACTTTCAATAACGTTTCTGCTCCACTCACTTCCAGCCAGTGCAGCGGCAGCGAGGAAAGAGGTGATCAAAAACAAGATCCGAGCCATCGGGAAGATGGCCAAAATGTTCTCCGTTCTAAGGTGGGTCAATTTGCAGTTAAACACACGTGTGCGCTTGCCTGCACATGCTCGGTTTCCCGCAACTTCTGCAGAAGCTGGCAGTCATCAGATCCTCACTTTTTAAAAGAGATTTTTCTAAAATCTGTCTTTTAAACCACAATCGTGTTTTTTTGCATGTTTGCAGGTGTGCAGTGTGTGAGGAAGTGTGTAATTCTTTCTCTTTATCACCTGCTGTCTTCTTTTACCCACACACATCTGTCACACACACGCACACACACACACACACTGTCTCTGTTTCTCAGGGAGGAGAGTGAGAACGTCTTGACCCTGAAGGGACTGACCCCGACAGGCATGCTGCCCAGTGGCGTTCTCTCTGGGGGCAAACAGACCCTGCAGAGCGGTGAGCGTTTCATTCACTCACACACACATAAGCACACACACAAACTTAACCCCGAACTCGTATATAGAAACACAATGCCACACAGACAGTTTGAGTATCTGCTTTGGAGCATCCTCCGGTTCCTCCATGCCCTCTCTCCTCTTCTCCTCCTCCTCCAGCTGTTTTTCTCCTCTCATCCTTCTGCCTCACTGACTCACTCCCTCTCTCCACCTCACCTCGCCAGCGCTGAAGGATACTAACAGCCCACTGGTTGCCTGTGTGTGCGAGTGTCAGAGAGAGTGTACGAGTGAGAGGCTGAGAACCTGAGAATGACACCAAAATACAGGGCAAATGCATGTGTGTGTGTGAACTAACAGCAGCTAATGCTAACACCAGGTGCCCTCTGAACCTGCTGTGGTCTCAGTGCTGCTCTGAGGGCTTTGCTTGTTTAAAACCTGAAACATGCCCCTTAGAAGGGGGTGTCTGGTAGTTGGGATATTTAATTAATGCTAATATTGAAATTATATGGATGTTACACATGATATTGATGATACAGAGTCTCTCACTTGTGTATATTTATCATGATGACATCTCCACAGAGCTCTAAGGTGAATTTGGCCAACAGAATAGCATGAAGAAAATTTCACGTTCAGCTAAACAATTATTGGTCCAAGCTGGCCGTCAAAAACTGCAATCTTTCACTTCTGCCTTAGTTCATGGTGCTCGTCATAAATGACATAATACCCGTCTGATCTCCCAGGCCAGCGTGAGGTCTCGTTTTATGTTTTATGACTTCCTGTTTGATTTTTGGATCACCCCAAAGTTCTGCCTACACTGTTTTCCAACCAGAGATTGTTTGACAACATTTAGCTCAGCCTGTCGGAGCCTCCTCAGCAAGCGCTGCTCACCCATACGGCAAAGATGTTTACGCATATCTGCACAGAGCATGTTTCAGCCTTCACTTCGTTTTCCTTCTCCTCCTCCTTTCTTTGTACTCCATCTTTCTCTCGGACTCTGTCATCTCCTCTCTCTTCCTGTCCTCCTTTCTTTCTCTTCTTTTGCCCATCCTTCAGCTACCATTGAGGCCATTGAAGCTATCGAGACAGTTAAGGACGCCGAAGGTAAAATCCCACTCATTTCACTGTGTGGGCGCGTGTGTTATATGTGTGTGTGTGTGTGTGTGCGCGTACGGACGTGTGTGCAGCATGGCTGCGCTCTCAGCCGCCCATGCTCATAAGGTCATAGATATTTCCTTAGACACGATGCACTCAGCTCTTCTAACTGCATCACCGCTCTCAACAAAGCTGCTGCATGCTGGAGCCACCACATTAAAGCATAAACAACATGCATAAACCTTTCTTTTTCATCCTCTTGGGAAACAGGAAACACATACAGCCATATATTTGCATTCTGTTCAGATGAAACACGCAGAGAATATTTTCTCCACACACACATTTACAAGAAGAGCGGGAATGTGGGCGGGAGAGGATGTTGCAATGGAGGGCAGGGTCACCCAGACCTCCTCACGGACTGCAGTGTGTTAGTGTTTTTCTATAGTTTCCATAGATGCTGTAGTTCTGTAGAAGATGAGCATGCAATCAATCTGTTTCTCAACAACCTACAGCAGAACTCGGGCCAGATCAAAATTTGCAACATTTGCAATTCGCTGAAGAAACATTTACACTGATCTGCCACAAAACTCGTCTTTTTACTTAGCTTTCAGCCTCCTGCAGCGTATTCACGTGACCTAGATTCAGAATAAAAGTCTTTGCTTACACCAAGAGATGGCAAGAAGGCAAGCTAGTGTGGCTGAAACTTCTGCAAAAAGTTGGGTTTGGAATTATACAGATACAGTTTCACGCTCAAAACCTTTGCAAAGAAAAAAAGATTAATTTGGCATATGGATGCATTACATTCACAGGCGGCTGCCAGGTCTGCCAGGTTCTTTTGAGCTCACGAACAGATTGTGGTCATGGATTGTGTCTTTTGTGTATCATGCCCGGCGTGCACAGGCCCAGTACTCGGCACGCTTCAGTTACCCATACTATTTTGTGTTTGTACCTTTAGTGCTGTCTTTGGCTTACCTGAAGTACAGACCATAATTTGTTTACCCAAATGAATTATGGGTATCGCCTGTGCTGTAGTTTTCTGTCATGTTATATATGATTTGTAGTTGGGTGTTAGACATGTGCTTTGTAGTACAGTGGCATCTGTGAGCAGCTGCATGTGTGACAGTTGTCTTGTGCCGTTGTTGAAGAGTTGGCGTTGGCCTCTCCAGACAGTCCTCCTTATTGGTACAGGAGCATCTGCTGGAACAGAGGTTTACCTGGTCTGGGGTGACAGCTACTACAACGAATCAACCTTAATGCTGGTCGATGTTTTGTCTAATTCAAAGACACACCGTTTAAAGACAACTGAAATAAAGCCAAGTCTACAGCCATGCTAGCTCTGTGAAATGCTTCCACTAGCATGCTAACAGGTTTACGAATGACAGAAGGAACACGCTGCTGAATTAATACGTTTAACTGAAGTCCAGATATGTGTGAATGACTGACTCTTCAGTGCGACAGAACAGACTGTGATAATTTGGATCTGGTGTACTGCTAATGTGTTTGTGTGCTTTGCTAACATTTGACGATTAGCAGTAAATACAAAGCAAAGCTAATGCTACGCGAGCATGAGCAAACATCTGACAAATAATAATAATATTAATAATAGTAATGGTGACTAACTCAAACATAAAACCCATTTAACAAATTTATCAGAGAACACACATAATAAATGTCCGTTCAGTCATTTCCTCATTTGCACCTTTAAAGCATTAGTGTCGGTTGGTATGAAGTTGAAACTTGGATGAAATAAAAACAAAAAGCAGATGCGCATGCTTTTGTTTCATAATGACTCTAAACACTGCTGACTCACCTGTACTGCTTCCCATAAAACCGCTATCTGATAATATCTTGCTGCTCTCTGGAAACCAACTGGTTTCACTTTTTTTTCTGTGTAAAGATTTCTTGAAAAGCACTATAAAAATCCTTTTGCATGGAGGTGCAATCAGCTCTATCTAACTCAGCAAATAAATATTCTTCCCAAAATGTTGAAGAACTTCCTGAAATATTTGTCAAGTCCAAAGCAGAGTAAAGAAAATCCTGGTGGTCACTATGACCTGACTAAAATTGGTGGAGTGCTTCTTTAAGATATCAATGCAAGGTTAAAGCTGCCCCCTTAGTCACAAACAAGGAGTACTCCCAAAGCCAAAAGGGAAGAACATGAGGGAAATGGAAAAATGTGACTACATGTCCTTACCTGTAAATTCTGTGAGCTCCTTCTGTATATGATGGTTTGAATGAACAGCTAACTGTCAGAAACTTGCCCCGAGGGGAAAAGACATCTTAAGGTCTTACGAAAAACCGATTGTGCTCATATTGTTTTTCTCATAACATCTTACCAACCACTTTACTCACTGCTAATCTAAGGTCAATGTCCAGATAAACACCGGTTCATGGGTGGCATAACATCTTTGTAGATATGAATATACGCTATGATTTTGTTTATCCAAACCCCAGCTGAAAAGATTTAGATCAACATGATATAAATGTGGTTACTGGAGAAACTGAGAAAAGATTTACTTCCCAGGCCACACTCATGCTCCTTATCGGGGGGTTTGGATACACAAGATTTTGTGCAATTCTGTGTCAACTTTTAACTGTGCATGTATGTGTGCTTCTGCCTTGGTGTGTGTATGTGTGTGTCTCTGCAGCCATTCGAGGGTTCTCTCCGCAGCATCGGATCAGCAGTTTTGAGGAGGCCAAAGGTCTGGATCGGATCAATGAGAGGATGCCACCGCGTCGCGATGCCGTCAACAGCGTGGGCCTGTCGATGGGCCGCATGAACATGGGAGAGCCCAATGGGACCGACAGCAACAGCAATCTACAGTGATGGACGTACATGCCCACGTGCCCAGACACACACATCTACAGTTACCACACTGACCTGGTCCCATATTTCATATTATGTGTACATAGGCATATATACAGACAAGAAAAATGCATCACACACACACAGACACACACACAATATTTCCTTTACTAAATAGGTACAGACAACATAAAACCCAATGCAATTACATACACACATCCTGCCCCTTTTCCCGTCGCCATCAGCTGCTATTTAAAGGCATGAGCATACATGGACTTTACCACCAAAGGCTCAATCTCTTCTCTGAACTGATTGGCCCCATTTAGAGAACTACAACTCTCATGTACCTGCACAACCACAGGAAAAGAGTCTCCAAAAATACTCCCCATGCAAAGCACGAGCAGCTACTGTTTGCCTTGTACGGAGGGGGGTGGGGGGATCACCAGCGGGCTGACAGTGACAAGCCTGTGAAGGTGTGCTGTTTGTGATGGACGGGGTCAAGTTTAAGGGTTGGTGCAGACGGCAATCGGGGGGGGGGGGTATTTAAGTGTCATGTATGATTCTTTTTCCTGTTTGCATCCCCAAAACAGGAAGTGGAACCATTACCAATGCTGATTTTCCAAAGTGCGTGCACATGCTTTTAACGTGTCGGTGTCTGTATGGCTGTATTTCGGAAAAAAATGAAAAAGTGTTTACGTTTGCGAACACGAACAGAGCCGAGCATCAGGCAACGGCGAGAATATGTTTTTGATGTGCAGTGTGGCGGCTTATCTGCCAGCGAGAGATGTGTGGAGATAATCTCAAGCTGCGGTCTAATCTGAGCCTCACCATCCTTTCCTCCTTTGGAGGAGAGTCCCATTTTGCTTTTGTAGCACCACACTGCAAGCATACGCCACTTGAAGTCAAGTGGGAGGAAACCCCCCTGCCTGCCCATCCACCCAAAAAAAGAAACAAAGAAACCCCCTCGTGGCTCCAAATGTGACCCGGGATCATATTTGAAGTGTTTCTCCCACCTGTTGTGTGTAAATAGAATAAATAAGAGAGGTTTTATTGCACATCTTGATGCGTTTGGTCATAGGGTCTGCAAGATGCAGTCTATGGTAACGTGGGATGCCAAATGTACTGTATGTGAGGGAGACGCAGAGGTGGGGGAGGGGAGTTGAAATGTGAATTCAACACTCTATTCATTCTCTTTCTACATCCTCCTTTCTTCCCGAGTTGCTGTCTGCTAAAAAGACAGCAGTGACTGCCGGGAATCTCCGGCCTAATAAGCAGGAAACGATATTCCACTGAGGAAACACACTCTTCTGGTGAAGGCAGAAGCCAAGACAACAAGAAGAAGTCCGAAGGGGGGAAAAGGGTCTTTGTAAAGCATTTATATTAAAGCATCAGTGCATGCAGAGTTAAGTTCTTTGATAATAATGTGAAGATTATATTTGTGCTCTGTGTTTCACTATAGTAGGATTTTCTTTTCTTCTTGTTTTTCTGGCTAATATAAATGAACTGAGGTATGATGAAACATTTATTTTGTACATAATGTTAATTTAATTTTTTTTTGTATTCATTTTGCGTTCGATTTCATTGGGGGTTATTTTTGCCACCTTTTTTTCCTTCTTCTTTTTTCACGACCTGTGTTTCCGGTTTCTTTCGACGCTGTACAGAATGACGACTCACTTCTATTCAAAGTGTCAAGTCCACATTCTCTCCTCTCTTCTTTGTCGGTGTACAGGAGTTGTTTTTAAATGATAAATATGAATAACGATAAACAAATATTAAACTAGCATCGATGAATGACCATTACTATATACAAAGGCACAGGCATTCAGGCAGCCAAAAGCATGATTGCATGGTTAAAATTTGCGCTGTTCAAAGCAAAAAAGCAGCAGACACATTTTAACGGGAGGCGTGTTGCCGTCACAACTTAAAGGAAAAAAGTGTACTCTCTCTCTGATCATAATTCTAGATGATTCCTCTTGTTATTTGATGATATTTATGAGTCTATGATTATTATGATTCTATTTATTATGGACATTATTCTTAATATTAAGCTCTCTCTCTCTCTCTCTCTCTCTCTCTCTCTGCTGGTTGCTCTTCATGTTGCGTTGCTCCTTGGTTGATCTTGTGCTTCTCTGGGAGAGGTGAACCCCCCTTGGGAGACCCTGTGCCATAGAAACTGTGCCACGGTTCTGACTTTCTCTGTCTCTTGTTCAATCTCTCTCTCTCTTTTCTCTCAGCTTTCTGTTTTGACTCCCCCGGTCACTAACACTGTAAGCATGCCCCATGGGACGATCCACTTTTTTACTCTTGAATAAAATATGCATGAACCTTTGGTATGGATACAGAGCCTTTATTTCCTTGTCACATGTTTCCTTACCAATTAATCACAGACACAAATTGCAATAAAAAGGACTAACTCTGATGTTTTCAGAGTTTTTATCAGCTTTTAGCGTTAACTCGGTTTCCCTGGGTCTTTTCCTGTGTGTTTTGAATACATCTTCTTTTTTTTGGTACTGGTACAGGTTTTATTTTGTTGTATTTATCCGCAACACCTTAAAGGCCGGTCCGTTAAAATATTGTCGGACATAAACCAAAGATGTTTATAAACCAAAGATGTGAAGATGTTTCACGTCTCATCCGAGAAGCTTCTTCAGTTCTAGGGTCAAATGGTGGAGTGTCCCAGATTTAAGCCCTGTGGGAGTGTGAAAACAGGTGTAAATCACAGAACTGAAGAAGCTTCTCGGATGAGAGGTGAAACGTCTTTAAGCAACTTAAAGAAGTCCAGATGCTTTTCTTTCCAAGCTCCTTAGACAACTAACTCTGATCAGAGCTGCATAGAGTTAGAGCACCTGTTCTGTGGGAAATGTGAAAGATGCCACACAACAGAGACATTTAAAGAGAAGTAGTTTAAGTAGTTAAGATCTGAGCAAAGATCAAGTCTTAACATGATATCAAATATACATTCGTTTAAATAAGACCCCCTTTAAACAAGCACTTTGGCGACAGTGGGAAGGAAAAACTCCCTTTTAACAGGAAGAAATCTCCAGCAGAACCAGGCTCAGGGAGGGGCGGGGCCATCTCTTTCAAAAGGTTGGAGGTGATGAGAGGAACAGAGCCAGACATTAATATTAGCTAATGATTAAGAGAGTGGGGCAAAAACACATAGAGAGGTTGGTGAAGAAGAAATAGTCAGTGCATCACAGGAAGCCCCAGCAACCTAGGCCTACAGCAACATAACTAAGGGAGGATTGAGAGTGACCTGATCCAGCCCTAAATATAGGTTTTATCAAAAACAAAGGTATTAAGCCTAATCTTAAAAATTGAGAGGGCATCTTTCTGTTGAATCCAAACTGGGAGTTGGTTTCACAGAAGAGGGGCCTGAAAGCTGAAGGCTCTGCCTCCCATTCTACTTTAAAAAACTCTAGGAACAACAAGTAAGCCTGCAGTCTAAAGTGCTCCACTGGGTGACACAGTACTATGACATCTTTAAGATAAGATGGGGCCTGATTATTCAAGACCTGGTATGTGATGAGAAGGACTCAAATTTTGAATCTAAATTGTACAGGGAGCTGATGAAAAGAAGTTAGTGTGGGAGAAATCTGCTCTCTCTTTCTAGTCCCTGTCAGTACTCTCGCTGCAGCGTTTTGGATCAACTGAAGGCTTTTCCAGGGAGTTTTTAGAACATCCTAATAATAATTCATTACAATAGTCCAGCCTACAAGTAATAAATGCATAAACCAGTTTTTCTGTATCACTCTAAAACAGAATATTTCTAATTTTAGAGACATTGCAACAAAACAATCCTGCATATTTGATTAATATGCACATTGAAGGACAGGAAGGTCAAAAAATACCAAGATTCCTCACTGTGTTACTGAAGGTCAGGGTAATGCCATCAATTATGTAAACAGAATTGGTCCTAGCATGGAACCCTGTGGAACGCATAATAAACTGTAGTGTGAAGAGGGCTCTTTATTTACATGAACATATTAGATAAATATCATTGCAGTGCAGTGTCTTTAATTCCTTTAATAAAATATTATGGTCAACAGTTCTAAATGATGCACTGAGGTATAACACGACAAACACAGATATGAGTCCACTGGCAGAGGCCATAAGAACGATCATTTGGGACCTTCAATAAAGATGTTTCTGTACTGTGATGAGTTCTGAAACCTGACTGAAATTCTTCAAATAAACCATTTCTCTGCAGATGATCAGCTGGCTGTTTTACAGCTACCTTTTCAAGAATTGTTGCGATAAAAGGAAGGCTGGAGATTGGCCTATTAACAGTAGCTGACATAGCTGGTTCAAGTGATGGCTTTTCAAAATAATGGTTTAATTACTGCCAACTTAAAGTTCTGACGTACATTGTCCAAACATGCTATATCCATGCCCTGCTATCAGCCCCTTTGATAGTTGAACTTTCTTTTGCTTTTAGAACTATCTTAATCCTCATGGCACAGATAGAGTAAGTACAACGATCCAGCAAAAACTGCAGTTCAGCCACTACCTTTAGCAGTGGCCATGATGATGACAATGAGCTGCAGGTGATTTATTGTCAGCAGGTTTGTTGGCCAAAGGCAGGAACCCACAGAGGAGTTTACTGCCCAGGTAGGGAGGACAGCAGGTAAGCAGAGAGGGGAGTGAGGGGAGGGGAGAGACAAAAACAAACAGTGGTAAATAAGCCACAACGGACTTTCCATCCTAGCATGATAGTATCACATAGTTGCTGCAGATTTCTTGACAGCACATCCCAAATGTGGTGTTTAAGCAATGCTAAGTCAGGATTTATTTAATTAACTCAAGACACATCAGGCCAGACAACATTGTTCTAATCTCTTATTGTCCAACTTTCTTTGAATTGTAGCCTCAGTTTCCTGTTCTCAGCTAAGAAAAATGAATCACGCTGTGGTCGTCTGCTGCTTTACATGCTGTGCATTCAGAGATGCTCTCCTGCACAACTTGGTTTAATTGAATGAAATCTAAGTTACTGCATTTTTCCTATTAGCTCAAAGCAGAGTGACCATTCTCCTTCTGCTTCTGGTATCAGCAAAGTATTTTTACCCAGAGAACCACGGCTCCATGGATAGTTTCTCTTTTTCAGACCATACTCTGGAAACCCTACAGATGGCTGTGTGAGAAAATCCCAGATCAGCAGTTTCTGAAATAGTTGGACCAGCCCATCTGGCAACAACGTCTCAGAAGTCACTTTTCTTCCTCATTCTGATGCTCAGTTTGAACTTCAGAGATCGCCATGACCATGTCTGCATGCGTGAATTAGATTAAAACAAACTTTATTAACCCCTCGGGTGGGTTTCTCCGCATGTTGCAGAGGTAGAATACCAAATAAAGGGGAACGAGAGAGACTGAATATAAGCATAAATATAGCATATATACACTTTTATATAAATACAGAATATATAATAGGGATAAATATGAATACCAGTGAAATATAGTCTATGATGAAATGTAGATTGCACAGGTCTATTGCACATTTCAACTATTGTGAGTCTGTTGCACAGTGATTATTGCACAGTCGACTATAAAAAATATTGCACAATAAAAAGCACTACAGCTTAGTTGTTCCCGCCCTCCTTTGTCCTCCTGTTTCCCCTCCCCCTGCCCTCCAGCGAGGAGTTAAATAGTTGGATGGCATGTGGGACAAAGGAGTTTTTAAGTCTGTTGGTCTTAGACTTTGGGAGAAGCAACCTGTCGCTGAACAGACTCTTCTGGTTCCTTATGGCCATATGCAGAGGATGCCCAGCATTGTCCATAAGATATTTGTGCTAAGTAGCAGCTGATCAGTTGTGACAGAAAGCAGCTCACTTTGCTTTAAAGACAGAGAGTGTGAATGAATTGCACACACATATCCGACTAAGAAACTGTTACTGGTAAAGATTACTCCTGCTTAAAATGTCTAGTAATTTATGTTTAGGCCACATCCAAACTGAAACTCTCCCATATGCAAACTTAATTAAATAAAAATTTGCATATGAGCAGAGTTTCCAGCATGCACTGTGCAGCAGTTAAACTCTTCGATGCGTCTTACACAGCACTCTTTGTTCTTCTTTCAGTTTTATGATTCTGTATGACAAAATTCACTAATACTATCAAAAGTATTTCCACATCTCTGTAGCTAATCATAAATTTATGATACACGTTTACATGCTTCCTGTTTGTAAAGAGAAGTGATTCCCAACCACTGGTCTGTGAAAACCCCTTTTCATTTTTAACGTTGTTACCATAAACCCTTTGAAGATGAATGTGGCCATTCTTGTGAAAAAGTAGAGTGCAAAGTTACCAGCTAAAGACAGGAAGTCAGCGAAGTGCACCCATACACTTACACAGACACCAGCTGATCAAGTCTAATTAACACACAAATAAAACACTTGAATTTCCTTCCTCAAAGCTCAAACATCACAGAAAGATTAGTTAGTAGAGTTAGCTGCTTACAAAGTCCCACAATATATTAAAAATATCATATTCTACTAAAAAATGCACCAACACCACACGCTGTATCACAACGAGTACGCCAAGCCGAAGAGCATTAAAGACAATCAGTTCCAATTTACTGGGAATAACCAAAGTAAAGCACCCAACTAACCAAGCCATGCTGACTATGACTCTGCTTTAGGAAGAAGAACAATATAATATGCAGTGGTTTAAAAGAAAGAACCAACGGACATTAAAAAGCCAAGCAAGACTTTTTTTGATCCCACAGCAGGAAAATTTGTGCGTTACCACAGCTCAGGTACAGATCGCAGGATGAGCACTTCAGTACTCATCTACAAGTACTTTATAGGAAGTGACAGCAAACAGTGATAACAGCAACCACTGTGTGCAGCATGCTTGCCTTGTTGGACTAATAAAGGTAAATCAATTCAGTTCAATTCAATGCTGTTGCAACATTTGAGTCATATAAAATGCTTCCAAGCTTTGAGACTTTTATGGACTAAATAGGGGTTAATGTTCACACATTTAGTTCAAGCTCAAGTTACCTCTCCCTCCCTCTCTCTCATGTATACGGTAGGTCTTTGCTTCACCCTCCCAGCAGCTGAACGAAGGAAACACAATGAAAGTTTTATTGGTGCATAGCCAGAACTTCCTTGAGCGTATTAGCTCTCTACCCGTCTCTATTTTTTCACTTTCTCTCTCTCTTTCTTTGCCACTCACTCTTTACCTCTCTTTTACTGTGGTAGTGAGAATATTTACGTGAAATGAAAACTGAAATTCCTGTTATAGCATGAGGGGTGGAGACAGAGAGAGAGGAGAGGCACAAATAGAGCAGACAGAGGAAATCTCTCCAGTCTGGATCACAGCAGGCACATCAAGGTGAGTCCCTTCATCTGCATCTTTGTCTCTGTTGTAGTTTTATAACGTACTAACAGACAAACTGCACTCTGTTACTTACCACAGCTGTCTTTAGTGTTCACACTGCAATGAAACGTGATTACAGACACGTGTAACGTTAAAGTAAAAGGCTGCAGCTTCTGTTTAGAGGGACTACATCAAATCAGCCAGCTAGCGGGCATATTAAGTGTACCTCATTGTGCTTTAACACTCTTCAGTAACACCTGTAACACTGAAGTGTTTTGGTGAGAATCTATATTGTCACACGGCATCATTTTTGCCCTTTGGCACTTCCCTTCTGCCTTTTATGATTGGTGCAGTGCTGTGATGGCTGTCAGGATACCAGTTTTGCCTTAACAGGAGAAGAAATTGCAAAACAAACCTGCGCATAACCAGTTTTTCAATAAGCAGGTTTCAGCTGCAGAGGGTTCCTGTGGAAAAATGAACCCCACCCCACCCTGTTGGTCTGATTTGTTTATGCTGAATGACTACAGTCCACCTGTTCACTTCTTCTGTAGGTAGATTCAAGCTTTTGTGTAACAGCTGATGGTGCTCACGTCTTTTAAAGTTATAGAAGTTAAACAAATTTGTGTTAAAAGGGTTCAAACCTCCAAACATCCACAACCATGCAATTTGTTACTCCTGATGATAAACTTTAATATTCCAGACCAGAAGTTAGACTTCAATAAAAGCTTGGGTGAACTGGCTCTACAGTATCTATTTTTCTGTAAGCTCTATCTTTTCCTTCCTGACAGATGCAGTGTCCTCGAGAACAGGATGCTCTAATCCCTCGGCCCCGTGGGGATTTACCTAAACTCTGTGCTGCGGTTACAGCTGCCGTAACTATAGGAGGCATGCTTTTATTCTCTCCTGAGAAGTTGCTTGGCTGGATTGCCATGGCAGTACTCATGCTGACTGGTGGCCCTTTGCTACATGGGCTCTGTCTGCTGGCAGAGGAGCTGATATATCATTCAAACACAAGGTGAGAGGAAAGGTGTTGTAATACATTAACTGTATATGAAAGATGGCAGTAGCTCCATAACATTACTGTTAGCCTCAAGTGGCCACTGAAGGAACTGCAGTTTTTGACTTTGCTTCATTTTCAGCGTCAGAAGTTACAACTGATTAAAGCAGTTTAAAACCATTCAGTATGCTTACTATCACTATATATAAAACAAGAGGCTTGGATCACAGTAACAACTTAGTATCTCCGAGTTCATTGATTTAATTCCACAAGCTGAGACTTTACTGTTCGTGAGTACTGTGTCACTTCTAAGGATGATTTTTAGTAAAGATATTTCTTTCCACAACTGGTGGAGCTTAAAACTGACAAAAAACATGTTTGCTGCCAAATTATTGTTAGAGATACCGAGACAGCTTTTTTAAAGTAATAATTACTCTGTATAGCAGCAACACGTGTTAACGGGGCCAAATTTGCCCTTCTTCCTTCCATGTTCTGACCAGATATCGAGGACAAGGGATGCTAAGCCACATGCTCCCTGCCTGTGGTTTGGGGGGCAAGACCCTGCTCACTGCTGGTGTGGCAAGCCTAATGCTGTACCTGGCTGGACATCATCTACCACACAAATGCAACATCTGGGAACTCCTTGTCCTTGTGTTTGTCCTTTACCCACTGTTGAAAGTCTCTGGAGTCCTGGTGAGGTTACAGACACGTCTTCATTGCACATCACTGTCTTTCTCTTACAGGGCTTTCAGCCTTTACTAATTATTAAGTATATTATGACAAATATAAAACTGTCACCAAAATGTGAAGAAGAACCACCATGAATTCATGTCTAAAACAAGTATTTTGTTGAAGCAATATCAATTAAAGCAATGTGTTTGTGTAATACCGAAATTTACCACAAGATGGTGCAGTTTTTGAACAAACAAGGGTGAGGCGCAGAGCTGTAATTACACAGGGATAGAATTGATGAGGCGATGGGAAAGCTAGGTTAAGAAAAGAGGTGACAATCAGCGAGCAGCAGTACAGCTTATACAGACTGAAAGTGTGGAGGACGTCAGGAGTGGGTGGTGACGTGTGGTGAGGTGTGGGGCAGGAATGGTAGAGGGGTTCTAGGTTGGGAGCTGGGATTTTATTAGTTATTGGCTCTGAGCCCCTTCTTGTTTGCAGTGGTGATGGACAGGTTGAGAGACGAGGTTAGGCAGGAGTTTCTGTGGACTGTGAGGTTTAAACATATTACTGGTCTAGAGTGGGAGGCAGGTGGAAGAGAACCTACTGAGGTGGAGGTGTGCACTGGAGAGAAGATGACTGAAAAGAAAAAACAGAGTAAAGGAGTTTAAATACTTGAGGTTAGAAAGAAAACCGTCTGGACTTCTTTAAGTTGCTTGAAGATGTTTACCCTCTCATCCAAGAAGCTTCCTCAGTTCTAAGGTCAAATGTTGGGGAGTCCCAGATTTAGGCTATGTCCACACTAATACGTTTTCATTTGAAAATGCATCGTCTTCTTCCGTTTTGGCCTCCCATCCACACATTGTCGTTCAAGGAAAACATTTTGAAAACACTCTCCTAAGCAGATACATTTGAAAACGCCGTTTTCGCGTCGCAGTGTAGACAGCGATGAAAACGATGACACATTTTAGTCATGTGATGCAGTCATGTGACCAATTAAACAAAGATTGCGGAGGGCATTATACAGCGTTTGTTTTGTTGCCCTATTAAAGATTCATATCAGTCTGTACATGCTCCAGATAGCTTTTCTTCAAATTCTTTAATTCTCACTCGCTTTTGCAACTTTGTACTTTTGTGTTACTCGCGGCAACAACTCCACCTCATTGTTATTCCATTTAAAAAACTCGGTGCTTTTCCTCGACATTTTGCCGCGACATTTCAGAGAGCTGGAAAGTAAATAAGCAGCACACAGAAATGAGGCAGGTTTCTCTTCTTGTGCTTCACACATGCGCAGTACTGAAACGTAAGCGTTTTCGTCCGTTTCAATGTGGACGCACAACTCTGTGAAAATGACTGAAAACGATAGTGTGGACGTGGAGCGTTTTCAGGCGAAAATGCCGTTTTCAAATTTATCCGGGCTAGTGTGGACGTAGCCTTAAGCCCTGTGGGAGTGTCCCCCCCCCAAGAGGGACAAAGGACCCCCTAATGATCCTCTACTAAAATCACACGAGCCAAGGTGTGAAAACGGTTGTAGATCACAATCAGCCAAGGTTTCAGGTGAACTCATTGTGAAACCTGGCCCAGGATGTGAGTGGGCATTAAGGTGTCTGGGAAGGGATCTCAAAACTGGATTATAGATGGCAGACAGTTGGTGTCGTAAACCACGCCTCTGTTCAAAGAGGCTCGTTCATAGGACATAGTCATAGAAATCATAGTGGACATAGATGTTGCTGCTGTTCACATCATGTAGAAATAAAGCAACACTTGGGACATCCCAAAAAGACGCTGAACAAGTGGAACATCTGGGAATGGAAAATCAAGAAAAAGTCGTAAACAGGCTGCAACACAAATACAGCAGCACAACTCTTTACCACATTAACATGTCGAGGAAGTTGAGGATGCACTACACAAGTGCTGCTACCTCATTTCAGATGTTGTTCACACAGCACTCCTCAGTAAAGTAATTCATCCTTCCAAAGAAATCGAGTTCTCATGATGATGAATGTTCTCTCCTCTTGATCCAGCTGCCACTGTTGCACCCAGAGCTAAACTTACATTGCACACAGTCATTAATTAGCAGCACTTCTGGAATGTCCACCAGCCTGTCTATACTAGAAGACTTTCACTATGAACATAAACACGGAGCTACAGGCAGGTCTGCACAACCAGTCGGGTTAGTTGAAGGGCTCTCGACTCGCCATGCTCAACAGTGCATGCAATCGTCCCAGCAGCAGTCTGTCTTTACATGCACTCAGACAGTGTGGGATCTCAAACATAAACTACCAGTCCCAAGTTTCGACACACCTTCTCATTTGATGGTTTTTCTTTATTTTCGTGACTCTTTACGTTGTACATTCTCACTGAAGGCATCAAAACTATGAATGAGCACATAAGGAATTATGTAGTAAACAAAAAAGTCTGAAATAACTCCAAACATGTTTTAAATGTTAGATTCTTAAAAATATCTGCCCTTTGCTTTGATTTTGCACATTCTTGGCATTCTCTCGATGAGCTCCATGAGGTCGTCAACTGAAAAATTTTCCAACAATCATGAAGGAGTTCAAAGGCATGCTGAGCACTTGTTGGCCTTTTTGCCTTCGCTCTGTGGTCCATTTAAATCATCAACGGTGTCACCAGTAGTTCACGGTAGGAACCGTGTATGTAGAGACCATCCGTTCACCTTTTCTGCATCTCACGGCGGCTGGAACCAAAGATTTGAATTTTGGACTCATCAGACCAAAGCACAAATGTCCACTGGTCTAATGTCCATTCCTTGTGTTTCTTGGTCCAAACACATCTCTTCTGCTTGTTGCTTTTCCTTAGTCATGGTTTCTTAGCAGCTATTTGACCATAAAGTCTCCTCTGAACAGTTGATGTAGAGATGTGTCTCCTACTGGAGCTCTGTGCGGCATTTATCTGGGCTTTAATCTGAGGCAGTGTTAACTTGAGATTTCTGAGGCTGGTGACTCGGATGAATTTATCCTCTTGGTCACTTGGTCTTCCTTTCCTGGGGCGGTCCAGTTTCATCATAGTGCTTGATGGTTTTTGCGACTGCACTTGGGGACACATTCAAAGTTTTAGCAATTTTCCGGACTGACTGACCTCCAGTCCTTAAAGTAATGATGGACTGTTGTTTCTCTTTACTTAGCTGGTTGGTTCTTAGTTCTAACTACTGTTAGAACTCATAATATGAACTCTAACAGTTGTCAAATAGGGCTGTCAGATGTGTACCAGCCTGACTTCTGCAGAACACACCTGATGGTCCCAACCCCATCAAGAAGGCAAGAAATTCCACAAATGGACCCTCACAAGGTGCACATGTGAAGTGAAAACCATTTTGGGTGAATACATCATGAAGCTCATTGAGAGAAGGCCAAACGTTTGCAGCGCTGTCAACAAAGCAAAGGGTGGCTACTTTCCAATTTTGTTGTAGTATTGTACTAAGTATGAATGAGCAATGATAATAAAGAGTTATCTTAACTTAAATGCTTTCAGGAGAATTATCAATAATTCTTCTCTTCTATATCAATATATCTTGTTTCATATATTTGATGTCTTCAGTTTGTATCTACAATGTAGAAAGTAGTAAAGACAAAGAAAAACCATTAAATGAGAAAGTGTGTCCAAACGTTTGACTGGCAGTGTATTTGATTACGTTTAGTTAAAGCCTTTACTGAGGAGAATTCACCAACCTGACAATTTGATCTCAGTCAGAGCTCGGTGTGTGTTTGTGGCTCACAAAAAAAAACAGCTTTAAAGGACTACACTACAGAAAGACCAGTCCCTCCCTGGGGCTTTACCTGATTAAAACTGAAATGGCATTTCTTGAGTAAAAATAGACTCTAAACATGTCTTCATTAGCAACAATGACCACTGCGTTTTGCACAGATCTCTTTTGGTCCAGCTGACTGTGTCCCTCATGCTGAATTCAACCTAAAAATATATTTGTTCCACATGGAAAAGGGCAGCTTGGGTGAGAGGATGCCCTTTTCTTTCGCCTGGCACCTTCAGCAGGGTGTCAGGTGGCTCCTGAGCATAGGTGAAGTGTTGTGACATTGTTGCGGCTGTTTCTGTGGTTGGCATGCAGGGTCCGTCGGCGGTGGAGGTGTCAGACATCTGCGAAGGGAGGAAGAAGAACGTAGCCCACGGCCTTGCCTGGTCCTTCTACCTGGGATACCTGCGACTGGTGCTGCCACGTCAGTAACATGACAACATCTACAAACAAATCATGTTTTGCCCTCATGTGCTGTTAAATTCAGTGTGTGTCCATGTGTGCAGAGGTTTCTCCCTGTTAAAAGGGAGTTTTTCCTTCCCACTGTCGCCAAAGAGCTTGCTCTAAAGGGGTCACGTGAATGTTGGGGATTTCTCTGTTTTCTCTGTCTTCAGCTTACAATATAAAGAGCCTTGAGGCAACTGTTGTTGTGATTTATATAAATACAAGTGAATTGATTTAAATAAATTTATTAACCAGTTCAAGTTGAATCTATTAAGCTGCTAGACTCTGCCGTCTGTTCTTTTTGGCTCACAGGGTCACATTGCTACACTTTCTTCTCTATTCTAGAGATGGAGGATGAATGTGAATGAAGAGATCTGTTTCTGTGTTTGCGTGTCTATTCAGATTTGGAGCAGTCCATCGCAGGGTTTTGTGCCACACACCAGTTAAACAACACCAGTTGGGGTCGTGGCTCCAGGAAGCTCCTCATCCTCATCCCTCTCAATGCCAACATTTCCCATAAGCTGGAGGACGAGGATGAAAACATCCAATTCTATGACAACCTACCAAACAACGAGATTGACAGGGCAGGAGTCCGGGGGCGGGTCTACAAGCACAGTGTGTACCGCATAATGGATGAGAATAGGAAGGTATGCAAGCATAAAGTAACCCAGGCATAGTTTTGTTTGTTTTTTTACTTGATTAATGTGCGTCCGACTGGACTGAAGTCCATATTAAAAATGTTTGGTCAGTATTAAACAGCTGTAAACATCTCGTGCAGGAAATGAACTCAGCATCGGGGTTTTTTGCTGCAAGTGTGGGTTGAAAGACTCATGCTCATATTTTTCTCCTTTGATCAGATTTGCAAAGATTGCACAGTTTAAATACGACAGACAGTGAGAGTCACAGCAAAGTGACAGACTCAAGGGCCTTTATCTCATAATTTGCTTCAGTATCTTAGAGAACATCAGCGTGCTGTGTATCCAACGTGTTTGATGCAAATCTAACACTGACTGTACTCACAAGCAATAGTTCAGTCAAAAGAAAGGAAGTTTGGGGCGACATGAAAGCATTTGGGGTTTCATTTAGGACTAAAAATAGCCACAGATAGCTCAAAGTGAATGGCTTTAATTTACTGCTGCAGACATTACATGGAATCATGTTATTTTTACATATATATGCATATATATTCAGTTTAGTGCATATTTAATATTCAAATAAACGTAAACTTGCAGGACGTGTTTGGTGTATGCTTTTATGAGTGCGAAGGGATCCGTGCTGCGAACCGTCCATGCTGAGTGGCCAAGCGCTAAAGTTGCTCTTTATGTTACTTTTGCTGTAGCTTTAACATCATGATCTTCCTCAGTGAAGCCAGGAAATCCTAACACCTTTACACTGTCTGCTGAGCTGATCTGATCATTGTGACATTATTTCACTGAATATTTATTTCTGGATTACGACATACTATAAAACAGACTCCTTATCATCTGATATTTCTTGTACTTTGAAATAAAGAAGTAAAATAATCTACCTCACCTTTGACTATTTCCCTTCAATAGCACAGCATTGATACGACCTCCTGGTTAAACCAAAGAATCCACCGGTGGGGAGCTAGTTTGTGAAAGCGTAGTAACAGCACCATCTAGCTGTAAAACACGAGAATCAAACATATCTGAGAGGAGAGTGCTGCAAGCTTTTAAAGGATTATCTGTCCGGGAAATATATCTTTCCCTGAGTGTCTGTTTTTTGTTCATGTCTATGTGTGTTTGTGTGTCAACAGGTCCATGAGTGTGTGGTGGAGTATGCGACGCCTCTGCTGACGCTGTACAACATGTCCCAGGAGAGCAGCGCTGGTTTTGGGGAGCCTGAGCGCAGACAGCAGGTTCTGCTCTTCTTCAGGACCCTGCAGGACATCCTGGAGCATTCGCTGGAGTGTCGCAACCGCTACAAGCTCATCCTGCTCAATGGTAGTGTGTGTGTGTGTGTGTGTGTGAGAGAGAGAGGGGGGGGGGACGGACTTTGTACTCCCAGCATGACACAGGCTGCTTTTAGGAGGATTTTAGCTTTCAGCTTATCCACTTTCCCACAAAGATGTTGTGGCTGTTTTTAAAGGGGTTTTGTTGCTACACTGGAGTCTAAATGTGACACAGTATGAAGCTGAAATGAAATATGTAGGTCAGAGGATCAGTTTCAACTCTGGCCTCATGTGAACTCATATTTATCTTTCACTGTGTAGTTCTTCGATTGTTATAAAGCTGAAAACATGGAATTAACAACCAGATAATCTTCTTCTTCGTCTTCATCATTTTCTAGATGAGCAGGAGGATGACCCTCACTTCCTGTCCAAGGCCATCCTCAGACACTTGGAGCAGCAGGAGAGAGAGGAGTTCTGTCTTACACCAAATCCTCAGCAAGAGAGGGCACACCCATTTGTGGGCAATGCACATTCTAATAACGGTGATGTGATGAGCAGAGACCCCACGCTCATGATCAGCCTGGAGCAACCTCAGCCTCTGAGGGTACCCACGGAGGACACTTACTAAGTCAGCAGACAAATATGAAGACCAGCGCTATGGAGGACCAGAAGGGCCACGAGCATCAAAATAAAGAATTTTGTGCTTCAATAATAAATTTGTCCAAATAATATGCATTTTATATTTAATTTTTTAATTATTTTAGTAATTTAAAAATTACTAAAATAATTTATTATTCAATCATTTCATTTAAAATAAAAACACTATTTATAAATCATTATTTCAAAATCCCAAATCTAATCTATTTGCTAATAAAATAGCGAATTCACGAGCTAACAGGAACGGGAAAAATGCAGGAAATGGAAAATGTCAGAAATAAATCTGTCTTATTTAAATTGCATTTTAAAATTCTTTTTTTTAATGTGGAAATTGAAAACGGTTTTTGAAATGAGTTTTTTATTGGGAGTTTTTATTAAGTATTTATTAAAGGATTCATTTTGAAATATTGATTTTTATTTTATATCTCCAAAAGTTGATTCTGTTCATCTGGACGTAGCGTTTTGTGGGAGAAACATTTCGTCACTCATCCAAGTGACTTCTTCAGTCTCAGCTGACTGCAGGTTTCCACAATCTTATAAACAGTATATTTGCATAATGACTGAAACCAGCCCACTGAGGGAACTTTGGAGGCTTTGGAGTTGACGTCACGCCGCAATGCATTGTGGGAGCGCGGCACCATTTTCGGGGTCTACGAATCAAAACAAACACAGTGTGTTGGAACGACGATTACAAGACGCTTAAAAGCAGCTCAAAAGAGAATGGACTGTATAGAGACCGATTGCGTCCAGAGGCGAAGCAGCTGTACTTGCAGAAAATAGCGTGCATTGGACATGTGGACCCGTATGAAATACAGCCGTGGAGTAGAAACCCTGAAGACCAACCGCTATTGACGTAGCCTGATATATTTCATACCTTATCTGTGGAGTCAGCGCGTACAAGTCTTCATTTAAACAAAGGTAAGTCAGCTCGAGTACTGCGAGTGAAATGCGTTTGATTTCCCTGCAAACATTCAGATTAGTGCAGCATAAATTCATTCATGAGGGGAAATTACAGTGAGAACATGTGGAGGCTGTTAGGTGGAGTGAGTTCAGTGCATTGATGTGACATTGTCCTGAAGGATTTAGTTATTCTCTATGGTTAAAGAAATTGCAATATTAATGTTTATTATAAATAATTCTAATTATACATCTTGCTTCCATATTTGTATCTTGTGTCACTAAAAATACATTTTATTTTAATTTTATACTTTGATCAATGACCTGCAGAATCTCCTTATCATATTAAGTGATTCATTATTGTCACTTTATGCTTTCTCCATCTTGAAAGTGATGACATCCTTGCATTACATGCTTTAGGTTCATTTGCTGCAGGCAGGTTTCTGACAGAACAGGCAGATTTACACTATAACATGCAGCGTTCTATAGATGGACACATAAAGAAATGAAAAATTACATGTATGTGCTGACTTTCTAGACACTTTGTTACATTTATGATAAAGTAGATAAAACACATTTACGTCGGCCTTGGCTCATAGTTCTTGTCTTTAAATGAAATTTGTCTGTGTGTGTTTCAGGTCCTGCACTCTCAAAGGCTGAATGAACCAGCATTGCAGCAACAGGTCATTGTGAGCATCACAGGGAAGGTTGAAGCCGCCCGCTGCACCTGTATGGCCGGAGTCGCAGAGATCTGCAGCCATGTCGCTGCTCTTCTGCTTAATGTAGAAGCAACAGTGTTGATCTGTGGCACAAGGACTGTTACAGATGAACCTGCATACTGGGTTTTGCTGGGTAATATGACCAAGATACAGCCAGAGTTTGGCCATAAGATAGACTTCTCCTCTTCAGCTGCCCAAAAAAGGCTCTTGATCAAAACATAAACAGACCATCTGTAGTGACAGGTAAAAGGAGCTGTCCTCAAAACAGAAAAATCCCGCCTGGTACTGTGGAGTTGTTGTCACTGCTATAATGCTTAATGTTTTATCTAGGGGTCTAGATTTATGCCTGTAGTGCACTGCCGTGTAAATAATTTGCATTTACTGAATATGTACTGACTGAGTCCCGCTGTTCAAAAGTTGAATAAAGAAACAAACTAATTTTTGCCTCTTTTTTTTATTAAAACCACCTTATAGAACATCACATCAGTTACAATGTAGAATCATGTCATTTATAGTTTACAAATGACAAAATGTTTACACAAAATCATGAGTGTTTACATGATATCACCCACTACTAACATTACTTTATTTACTGTATCTTTTGAAAAAATACCTTACAGCACAAGACTTAAGAATATTTAACAGGAGCAGGTTTCATTCTTCTCTGGTTTTATTATCACACTGTTCACCAAACGCAGCAAACCTTCACCATCTTATCCAGGAGGGTCACCTCTTCACCCTCACATGGAAGAAGTAATCTGATTGGCATGGTGGTATGTTTGAAGCAGGTCCCTTGTGTAGCGCTGGAACCCAGTCATGATGTTTCATCCATTTCATCGGCTGGTTTGCTGCAATAATGCCAAATAATTAGCAACTCTATAAATAGAAGGTAGTTCTGCAAAATCACTCAGTAGGATGTTTGTTCTAATTTGCTATGAGCTCAGAGCGCATCGAAAATAAAACTAATAGGCTATAAAGAGTGATATGAACATATTTAGAACTTACCGGAATGAAAATGTCTGGAGCACCAACAGATATTTGGAGATGGAAGAGAACTGGATATCAGCTCGTCTCACAGCTGCTATCCAGGCTAGACGCCTTCGTTTGGTAACATCGATACACGAGCTGCCTCATGTTGCTTCCAGGTTGGGAAAGAATGAAAAGACAAACCCTTTTCAAGCTTATTCTCTTGCCGGTCGTGCGATCGAACATTGCAGCCGACCACACAGCAAGACGAACCATGGCTATGCTTTCGCTCCTTTTTCACTTAGACCCCCAAAATGGCGGATCGGGCCAAAATCCTTTCCACGCCCACCCCCGTGACATCACGCTCCAAAGCCCTGGGCTGGGAGGTCAGTTCCTTAACTAATAGCTGTTTCATTTGACGTAGACGTGACGTCGACGTAAAGCGCGAAATTTGACTGGAGGGCGGAAGTGAAAAAGATCAGCGCAAAATCACAGACAGACAGTACGCAAAATGCCTTTGTCCTGTTGTGTTTACGGATGCTCCAGTAGGTCGACCCGAGAAACTGATAAACGGTATTTTAGGGTACCAAAAATAGCCCAACGAAGAGGAGAAAAATGGAAAATTCTAACCGAAAAACGTAGGAAAAATGGATTTTAAATTTACGTTTACAGTCGGGAGGAGCAGAGTCTGCCAATGCCCGTGTCTGCAGCGACCACTTCGTCAGAGGTAATGTTATGTTTGCAAACGAACTTATTAGCATTATGTTGTCGTTAAATTCTCGTTTACTTAGTGCTTTTAAGTTAGTAGTCTAATATTGACTTGATTGGGACTATAGGCTGCCCAAGTGCTTTGGATGACGAAGAGTCGGAGGACTGGGCTCCGACGGTCAATCTCGGCTACGAACGAAAACCCAGATCGGAATCAGTTCTCAAACGAGAGAAAAGAATGAAGCTTAAGGCAGAACAGCATCGATGTGCAGAGGCGATTTTGGATATGCAACAGACGGCTGAGAGCCCGGATTTGAGCCTAGTGACAGTGGAGAAAAGCCGCTACCGCTAACTGTTAGCGTGTTTAAGATAAAGCAATATAAGAACAAACACTCACCCTTGCAAACACCAAACTGTATCCATCACGGAGACGTTTTGTTCCAAGGTCATGCAATTTTATTCTTGTACCTTTATTTTAAATGAAATTATTAAATCACAAATTACTTTAGTAATGTTTAACGAAATAAAAAATATATTAAATGGATTTCCTAATGCATATTTTATTGCACAATTCATTACTGAAGCACAAAATCCTTTATTTCGATGCTCGTGGCTCTTCGGGTCCTCCATGAGGCTCAACCTCCGTCACTGTGTGCTAACTCTGCAAAATGATCATTTCGTATATTCCCATACGAACATACGTATAGGATATTCGTATATTATTTAAAATAACGGATTCAATTTATAGCTTGTTGGAGTTTCTTATATAGATTCTTTTTTTCTTTTTTACATTTTATTTTGAAAGTACTTTTTGTGCATCCACATTATAGAATCATTCAAATTCTCCAAGAATCGGCAGCAGCCTGTTGCGGGGCTATCACACAGAGACAGATAACCAATCACACTCAGGGGCTAATTTGGACTCACCAAAGTGTCGTCTGTGGACTGTGGGAGGAGAGAGGGAGAACGTGCAAACTCACACACAATTCTGGCTGTGGAGCGACAGCGCTAACCTCCACCACCCAATGCAAAGACAAATGGTGATTAAATGATCATTCAAAATAAACCAGTCTGGCATGATTCATTTGTTCCAGCTGTTAAAACTGTTAATTAAAATGTATAATTAATAATAATTTGAAACATGTTGAGATAATTAAAACAACTAGCATGTTCTCAAATGTCAGGCTAGCGGCTAGCACAGCCGTAAACATGAGACTTTTATTGTGAAGTTAAAAATTAACATTGTAAAAAGGATATTTCAGCATACAAAGGATCCAAAGGTGTTCTTTGAAGCAGTAGGAAAAGGTCAGCAGCTCTCCCTTAAATATGGCTAAAAACAGCCAAATTCAGCTCATCTGTGGGCTGCTACGCCTTCCATGAACGATCTGTAAAACTAGGAAAACATTGATTTATCATCAAAATCTTTCTTTCATTTAGAAAATTATATCTGTGCTCTCACAACCAAACACAAAGGTTAATGTAGGTGTCCGAGTAAAAGTTCAAAGTGAATAGTAGTTGCAAAAGTCAGGTGGCGCATCAAAAAGAACTAGAATCATCTATCAGCCTTCTTAATTTATTTCAAAGATGCTAGTTTATGGAATAAATCCCTGCAGTTTTTTAAGCTGAAATTTTAATTACATTCATTCATTTACACTAAAACATGCTTGTGCCACATGTTCATGTCTATGTACTAAACTCAGTATTTAATCAATACAGCTTTACAAGATTTTTGTTAGGTGATATTCTGGAATAACTGTCATAAATGGACACTGATAGTTAATCAACTGTGAATCAACACAGTAAACAACGAATGTAACAATAATGAATGTACTATTTCATAAATGGTTTTTAATAAAGGTTTAAAAAGGTTTTTGTAAAGGTGCAAATGATGTCTGTAAAATGATAAATCTGTCAACTTTATTTGGATTGCTATTATAAAGTTATTACGGTTTAACCGATGTTTATAATTCCAGTTAACATGCGTGCGGTACGATTGTGGACGATGTTGCTGGAAGTCACAAGACTGAACCTGCAGGTTTTCTTCTTTTTATTTCACTGTTTAGTTTAGTTTTCCCGTCAGCTTTCCTTCTGCCTTTGCTGTCGGTTTAGCTTTGTTAACGCAGGAAAGTTATTATTGTGAAGTAAAATTAGAGTTAAGTCAAATTTGGGATTGTGATGATCAAACCCATGGCCACACTCTAAAAGTCCGTAACCCCTATGTATTTTTTTTTTATCTAAACACAATAAAACACTTTAGTTTCCAATAAGTTTATTGATTGGTTTGGATACATTTGTTCTATTTTTAAGCGCACACATTTACTTTACTTATGTATTCATACCAGTTCATTACTTTGTTTGATCTTTGACTAACCGTTGCTTCTTCTGACTAACCTGCCATGGTGCCTGGGAGTTGGTGTTTTTGTACTTTATGATTATGTTTTGTTTAGTTACCCCTCGTGTGTCATAGTGGTCTGATCAGCCATTATCTATACCCTTGTGAGCCATTTCCTGTTTAGGTCAGTTATGTTTGTCTGGGCATTCATTTGCTCAGTTCTTTGCCTGAGTTTAGTTTTGTTTCTTTGACCTCTTGAGCTCAACATTTATTACTTTTGTAAATGTAATTTTGGGGTTAAGTAAATGGAAACCCTATTTTTCTAATAATTCCTGTGACTCCTGCTTTTTTCAACTCGCTCCATCACAGGGTTGCATTATACTTGTAATATGTGTATCACATGACCAAAAGGACTACAGGGTAACTCTGAATACTTTAAAGTCTTGAGAATGAAGACTGGCTCATGGATCAGTGATGAAGCCTCGATTACAAGCACAGCATTTGAATGCTGTGCAAAAACACTATAAAAGCTGCCACATTTGTAGATATTATTATTATTATGTTCATAATCAGCACAGGTAGGTCCACTGTTATTTGGAAATTAACAAAGTCTTTATAATTGTGCCTCGGTACACCACCATCAAAGTTGGCACTTCAAGTGCCAACTTTCAGCTTCGATTTAAGAGGGTTTACAAAAAGTTCCACACATCTTTATTCACAGTCCAGCATTTTGATGGTGGTGTACCGAGGCGTGTGAGGCGAGGGGTTTAATAACAGCTGTGCCACGAGCTGAAATATTTTCACACCAAGTCAATTCACTAATATTAACTTTTAACGTCACATTTAGTAAACAGCCTGCTCTGTGTGTTTGCTTTGCCACAATGCGCTCATTCCTATCTATCCATCAGTGTGTCAGCTGATGTTAGCTGTGTGGGATGTTGTGTTGTTTTGCTCCTCTCAGGAAAACAGGTTGGACTTGCCTCATGCGTCTGTTTTAATCGAACAAAGAATTATAATCATTAAATATTAGCATACGCAGTTACATTCAGTTACACTGCTGAATGAAACAATTTGTTAAAAGTATCTTCAGCTAAAAGTGATTTCTTTTCTCCAAAGCAGAAGCGTCTTCATATGAAGTGGTGTACATCGTATGAACTTCCATAAAACACACATTTTGTCTTGTTTTTAACTCCAGCTAAATATTACAAAATCAGCTAATAACATCATAATTCACTAGTTCCTATTATGTTGAATGCTTATCATCTTCAACACTGAATTCAAGTCTTTTTTCATATAATAACATCTGAATTATGTTTCCCTTAAACATGTATTTTCAGTGTTATGAGCATTAGGCCTTAATGTGGAGATTAATTCACATGAGAGCAACCAAAGACGACTGCTTTCCTTTGCAGATTTTTTCATCTGAAGGCCAAAAGGAAAAAAAAATTCCACTTTGTTACTTTTATGGGTTGTGGAACAATAACTTGTGTTTGCCTGTCGAGTCCACTTGATGCACGGTTTCATCTCCATTTTCTGCTCTTTTATCGATCTAAATATTATAAACCCCACAACTGTTCTGTGTTCATAATGCAGCACAATTGGATCAGATCCCCGTGGCTGTCGACTGATCTGATGCAACCTCGCGGAGCAGTTTCACCGGCTGCGCTCTCAGTCATGAGGTGTTTGTGAGTGCATGTGAAATGCAGATAAACAGGCTTGGTGCCAGACATCTTGTGACCGCTTCTTTTGTTTATACAGTCATTGAACACATCTTCCTCCTCTTCCCTCTTCTTTACTAAATACCATGACTTTACATGAACTCTTTTGAACTTTTCCAGTTTTTCTCTTTTCCCTCATTTATATGTAGCCTTCTTTCCCCACTGCTGATAATAAATATGCCACAGACAGTGATCGTTTTAGAGGTCACACATTTAATCCAGAAGTTAATAAGTTAAAAAGTGCAGCAGGTAAAACATTTAAGAACCATGGCAGCAATAATAAAAGTATAATAAATAAACAAATAAGAAAAGAATAAGAAAAGTCACATTTACATTTACGTAGCAACACTTCCTTAGCACTAAATGAAAGGTGCTCTGTTTGCACATGATTTTTCCTCTGCTCACATTTCTGAATGCTCACAGGACGTTTTATAATTACAGCAGTGAGTCAGCGGAATAGCAGTAAGTGTTGTTCACTTTGATAAGGATATGTTATATGAATCATTTAGTGTCACATGTACTCACACCTTGCAGCTTTTCTTAATATCTTAATAAAAGAACCAAAGGTAACACTTCATAATAGAGTTCACTAATAAACTTTATTTTTAGTTTAATGAATTACATATTGCATTATTGTTATGCTTTACATTAAGGTCCATACATTTATAGACAGTGATCCAAATCTTGTCTTTGTGCTTCTCTGCACCACCACAGTGGACGTAGCTTTCATTCAAGGAAAACAAAAGTTGGACTTTTTGGGAATTTTGAACATTTTCCTGCATTTTCAGAAGCTAAACAGTAGGGGCACTGGAAATGCCTGAAACTGAAGAGGGTGATCACAGAATTATTTCTCTGGCTATTAAAAGCAACAACCAGCCAAGTCCTGACAACACTCTGGAGGACACTGTCATCAAGAGATGCCTTGGTGAATGTAAGTGCAGAGGGTTTAAAACAGGTGCAAATCACCGGTTGCATGAGGCCATATCAGACTTGCGTATCAAAAATAATCTATGCATTTAAAATTGTGTTCGTTTGACAACTTAATCTGAGTCTCTGTTATTAAACCCCTCGCCTCACACACTACATGTGTGAAGTTTACTTTGGAAGTGACAAAACACAGAAAGCTTATTCTGAATAGTTGTGTAATTAAAACACACACACCACACTGGATGTCTTAAACAGTGAGTGTTGGTTTTACAGCACTGTCACTATACATTGCATTTCCTTGGCACCTCACAGTGTAGTTCCCCTGCATTTCCACAGAAAGACGCTTCCTTCTTAGTGGTGAGCCTCTGACTTGACGACAGCAGCTAGTCTGAACGTGACTGGCTGCCAGCTGTGACGTTTCACAGCAGGGAGATTTCCCAAGACCATGACTCAGGTGTGAGTCTTTAACTTGTAACCTTCCTACTTTTGTCTGCTCTCACGTAACCTAAGTAGGTTGGACTTAAAGCAAGCAGCTATTTGGTGTCATGGAAACACTGTCCTTTGATTGGAGGATAAAGCTCCTTTCCCTCGCCAGATGAATGTGAATTTAAATGACTGGTGTGTATTAGACAGTTAGTCATTTGCGAGCAATGCATGATTTATGACGCCATCGTGTCTGGACTTGAAAACAACACTGTGGGATTCAGAGGAATCTTGTGTGCAGTTATAAGAGTTAGATGGATTGCTTAAACCTTTGGATCTGCAGCAGGCCACTTTTAGATAAATTCATGAGAACAATCCAAACCCAGAAGCCCAGATGTGTTAAATATGTATCTGACAAAAAAGGTAATTTTACTGCATATGAATAATAAACTACCACAAACCTATTAGCCCAATGGAAGATTTCTGTGTGAAAGCTGATGTGGTATTCAACTTGACACCACAAACACCCACTGTACTGACCTATATTTTCGTCACAGGCTAGTATATTTCCATGGCAGCCTGTATGCCATGTTCATTTATTAGTATTTTTTTTTAGTACTAGTAGTTTTTTAAATCAGGTATTTAGAGCCTTCATTTACAGACACATGCTAATACAAATATTCTACTACAAATAAAGGTCCTGGAGCATGACTGAAGAAAAGTGAACTTTGTGTGTTTTCTACATTATATGAATTAAAATTTTTATAGATAATAAATGTTACTTCCCATATGGTTTTCTGGAAAAATAGGGAAATATAAATTATGTGGAAAATCCAAATATTCTCTGTTTTGCTCTTGAGTTTTCAAAAATCATGTATGAACTGACTGTAAACCTTATTCAGCTTATTTACTATAATGAATGGTTGCCTGCCCACTATTTTTTATTTTTTTTGGATTATTTGTTACTTGAAAAAATATAAATTTACAAACCTTTCTCCAGGAAATCTAAAAATTTTGTATATTACAGGGTTATAAAAATAAATGTTAGAAAATGTCATAAAATGTTTTAAGAAAATACTCTTAAAATGTGTGGGAATGGAGTTAGAAAATAAACACAAATACATCAAAAATGGAATGTTTTTCATGAGGTAAACTGAAAGGAAAATAAAATGGAAAAACAAAGGTAAAAACAGGTAGTAAAAACACAATGTTAATTTAAGTCATTTTACTAATTTTGTCCATTATTTGATATATTTTGGTGCTTTTAATGTCATAATTGTTTTAATGTGTCATTTATCTTTTTAAAATCTATTTAGTCTTTTATTAATATTATTTTGTAGGCTGAAACTTTCATAAATATATATAGTTAAAAACAATAGACGTGTACAAGGCACAAAATATTACAAGGTAGGACGATACATAAGTAAATATCTCCATTTAAAAAAAAAAAAAAAAGAATAATAAAACTAAATATTACACATAACTACTGAGCTTTTACAACTTTCTGCAATCTCCTCGCGCGTTGCGTGATCCGGAAATTTCTGGCTCAATCCACCAAGCCCCGCCCACACGTGCGATTGCTCAGCTGACGCAACTGACAGCTCGGGTATAAGACCTCCGCGCTCACAGCCAGCAGCCGCTCAGCTCAACCAACTCGATACATGGAGAAGACACAGACCAAACGCTCGGAGGAGATACCGGTGCTTCACAAACAGGAATCAGGATGGTCTATAGCTCGGCTCTGGTCTTTGGACACCTCTTGTCGGAGGAAGAAAACGTCGTAGAGATGATAGGAAAGTGCTTTTGTCCGCTAAAGATAACAGGACAAAAGATGAGTTCATCCCGGCGGGGAAGCGTCGAGAGCTACGAAGAAAGCGAGAGCATTTCATCCTGTAAGTTGTTCATAAAGTTAGTGTTTTTTGTTTTTTATATATATACTTTTATCCAGTTTTTTAAAAAAAAAAAAAAGGCGAAGGTTCTTCCTTAAGTGCTCCTAGTCTAAGGACTCCTCTCTCTCTGGCTGGCAGAGCCTTCAAACACAGCTAATGCTATTTAAATATCAATGGTCCAAAGTAAACCATGGAACCGTTTGGAAGTAACTAAACCTTCGCGCTAGAACAATGGGGCATTGAACTGGCAGTGCTCGTTCACGGGACACTCGTCTGATGCAAGCCCTTCAGCTTTTGGATCAGCTGATCACTTGCTTAGCTTTTCAGAGCGCTTCCTTGTTCGCTGCTGATGCAAAGCCTTTATTCTGGTGACGTACTATATTAATTGCAGCTTTCACGTGATTTAAAATCTGTCTAAAGTGAATTGATTCAAGGGTCTGACACTCAACGTTGCTAGTGTAGAGAAGAGGGACCCTTTGACGTGGATATTAAACTCTAATGAGATGGTGTGACTTGTTTCTCATTCTGACGCTGCTTTGTCTCTTTATTCAGTTGCTGACCTGGACGCCGGTCTGGAGCACGAACAGCGGCTTTTCCAGCAGGTTGTGACTCAGCAGATGGAGCGTCGCCTCACTGAGGCCAAGGCTTCCATCCTCAACTGCCAGGTGCTCCTGCTGCCTCGCCACATGACCACCAGGATTAGTCAGGATGTGGTGCGTGCCTCTGCTGATGAGCCCTGTGGGCTCCGGGGGGCCTCCATCAAGCTCTACATCGATGGCAAAGATGGCCTGAAGTACATCGGGAGCATCTTCCCCGATTCCAGCGTCACACCGACTTTCGAGCTATCTGTGGTCTTCAAGGCAGAAAGTGACGGCTGGCCGTCATTCAAGAACATCTTCGATGGCAACAAAGTTTTGAAGCTGAGACCAGAGTACCGGCTGGTCAAGAGGAAGCTCTACTCCTCTGCCAGTCCTGTTGTTCACGACTTCAACTAGGGGTGAAGATGAGACGCTAAACCATTACCCGTGTGTGGTTTTAACCATCAGCTACATGTAGTCTGCCATGCACTGGAACCTGATTGCCTTCCTGTAGTTTTTAAAGTGAGTTATTTATTTTTCTGTATGAAAGTCTGACAGGAGGCCCACTATTTTTCTTCGTTTTTATATTTATTTTTCGCTTTCCTCTATTCTGTAGTTGGTGACAGTATTTTTGCACCAGTATTTGAATGTAAAGATGTGTACACTGGAAGTGTGTCAGTACAGGATTGGGCAGGCCTCATTCCTGAAAGATGCCTCTTAATATACAGAATGCAAAATAAACTTTTTGCACAACTTCAGTGCTGTGTTTGCATGTTTCTTTTGAACACTGGGATCACACAGACCCTGTGATACCATCATAATTACAGACCCATTTACAGGTAATAGAAACTGTAAATAATCCTGTTCCTGATTACAATAAGCCTGAGGGCACAAAATGCAGTTACCAGGAAACTGTTCCCACAGAATGAATTCCCCTTGTCAGGTTAATCATTACTCAAGAAATTCAAAGTGAAATGCTGCTTAAATCCCAAACTGATCCCTTACACGTTTAGATCAAATCTTTATTAACAAATTTACACAAATGTATCAGCTACCCAAACACAACTACATGAACCTTTTCCAGTACAAAACTTCACTCCGTGACACGCATTACAAAAATCTTTCCTGTGCTCTATGCACAGCCTACATCCTAAGTAATAAGTGGCAATGATTCAGCAACAATCTGTTAAAGCCCATTAAAAAACAGCTGTTTTGTCAAACCACTGGTATTTAAAGCTGCTTCAAGGGCAACTTCGGGCCTTAGTGTATTTCCCTGTAAAAGAAGGGCTTTGACATTTTGAGGTCAACCTAATTAAATATTTTGTAGAGCCGGGTAATGTTTTGAAAGCCTTTTTTTGGTGCTGTCGATACCTCAGGTTAAGAGCTTGTTGCCAAACATCAGTGGCAGCCCTGCTCAGTGTTGAACGTGTTACACTGAGTTTAACCTGTGGCTGAATTTTATCTATATTTATATAATTACCCTTATTATCAATTGTACTCAGAAGTACGATCAGTAGAAAAGTGAAGGATCTGCAGTTTAATGGGCTGAAACATGCACTGGTAGACAATGGCCAATAGATTGAATCAAATCAATTAAATTACTATTAATAGAAGACACAAACCACAATTTTGCAACCAAAAAGAAGATCAGAAATCTATTTTATGAAATATTTTAAGTAACTCTTATTTTACCATTATGCTTTAGCAGTGATCAAACTAACAGATTTCTTTGCTCGGGGTGGTGTCAGCCCAACATGCAGAACTAGAAGACTCGCTTTGAATTTGTGGAACTATACATCATGGTTGCTCATGTGGCCATCTTCGTTGTTGACGTCTGTTCAGCCCAAAGGGGCTGAGCATAATCGGGTGCCGGACGTATGCACGACTCAAAGTGATCAAATCTGCCAAGTAGAACTCATCTGGCCCGTTCCCATCTGATCCCAAACAAACTGTTGCTGGTGAAAGTATTGTTCTCTATCCACAAAGACCTTGTGTTGCAGCAGGGGCAAATTATGACCCCCGCTACCCGTGCTGGTGAAATTATTCTTGGGAAAATTGGTGCAACATCCCATGGCACCCCATGAATGGGAGCGGAGAAAACACTGTACAGCTCTCTCAGACACACACACACACACTTATGGCCCTTAGTATAGGTGTGTGTGTGCACACAAAAACCAGGCACATGGAGACGGCACAGTCCTCTTCAGAAAACGACCAAAGTGACCAGAAAGCAATCAGCTGCAAGATTCGATGAGCGGCTCTCAGCCCCCTCTTGCACTACTTCTTCATCTTGAGGTCGGCCTCCATGGCACTCCGCCGCCCCCTAGTGCCTCCATCCTGCAGCAGAGACACAAAGAAACGTGGAGAGAGAGAAAGAGCACGCTTAACGTAAAGGTGTACAGGTCAAAGGTCAGGCAGGCCCTGTGGCAGGCCTCCTTGTGTCATTGAGCTCCGTACAAAAACAGCACAATCCACCCTGGAAGGCATCGTTCCCCAAATGATGAACAGAAAATAATCATGAGCAAAATAAAAAGAAAACAAGGAGAAAAGAAACTGGAACATGCAGAGATGCTAACGCACATTAACGGAAAAACACAGGAAACTGGCATTAACCGAAGGTCGACGGAAGCTTGGGTGATGAAAGTTACCTGTGTGTGTGTGTGTGTGTGTGTGTGTGTGTGTGTGTGTGTGTGTGTGTGTGTGTGAGTGAGTGAGTGAGTGAGTGAGTGAGAGAGAGTGTGAGTGCAGGATGGGAAAAATCTTTGGTGCAAACAAAAATGTAACCATTGATTACCTGTGATCTATTCATCTTCTGCACTCATTCTGCTCCATATATGCACATGTCTGTTGTGTGTGTGTGTGTGTGTGTGTGTGTGTGTGTAGGTGTGTGTGTGTGTGTGTGTGTGTGTGTGTGTGTGTGTGTGTGTGAGTGTGTGTGTGTGTGAGAGAGAGTGTGAGTGGGAGAGAGAGAGAAACTGCAAGGTAGAGGAAGAAGTCTTTCATTTCTATATCATCTGTATGGCACATCTATAGAGCACAGGATGGGCGTAGGCTCACGGCCCATCTCTTCTGCATTTAATCACTTCTACACTGCTGAGTAGTTGACCCCACTTTAATAGCTCAGTGGTTTAGAGCAACAATCTCTTTGAATCTGCCGTCATAAGTCTTGGAAAACCTGACTGATTAGATTGGATCGCCACTATGAGGAGTGGTTATTTCAACATGCTGTATATAAAAGATGGTCATTTTACATTAACCACTTGTTTACAAACAACCACTATGAAGCAATCTGATATTCTTATATCAGCATTTTTTGACACATAAAACCCAAACAATTTCCTCACATTTGCTATGTGTTGTATGTTTTTACTCGTCTAAATCAGCCGGTTGTTGTGTTTGTGGTGCTATGCTAACAGGGTGGTTGAAGCATGCCCTCTGTTGGACAAACTATGTAACATTCACACTCATGGCTTTAGGGCGTTTCTCCAATCTCTTTTTAAATCTTAACTTATCAGCCAATAAAAATACACAAAAAAAGAATAACCATCCTGAGGGCAGTGCGCCAAGTTACAAGCTAAAACTAAAGCTGCTCCCATAAAACTGCATCACAGAAATACCTACTTATAAATACTATGTTAAAAACTGAAGCCAATTTTACGGATAATTAAATTAAAAGACTCTAAAGGGCACCAACACTATAAATGCAGATGACTTGAATTATCCATGCTGAGGCCTAACAGAGACCGAGCTGCTACAGTTGTCTCTGCTGGCGACTGGCTGTCTATCAAAGTGTCCACACCCACTTTTACTTAAACACGGTCTTTCAGACAGGGTAAATATTATATCAGAGACACCAAAAATATTTTTTTCTATTGGGCTGAAAAGTGATATCTGATTATCTAATGTAGAGTTGGTTAATTTAACATGGGAGTCAATGAGGATTGACTCACTTTTAAAGCCAGTCTCAAGTGGCTCTTAAAAGAACTGAAGGTTGTGTCTCTTTCCCCATTTATTTGTGAGAGCCACAGGATGTTGCTTGGTTATTTTACATTTAACATTTGATTTTATATTTGTTTTTTATTTTATTGAGTATTTCCCACCAGTCTGAAGTGCGAGTGACTTCAACTAAAATTGGCCAGTTTAGGTTTGTAATATAGTTTGCAAGCTGACTTTTGCTCCTATCAATCTATATAGTTTTTATTTTCTGACTGGTCGTATTAGTCCACCTTTAATGACCTTCATGGCGTCTTGAATCCTTACTGTCCTCCAAAGCCGCTTCAGTAGAAATAAAGAGAAAGATCAGAGGTACAGACAGGTGTGTGCAGTGTGTAACACTGTGTATGTGTGTACATGTTAGCTTTGAGACAAGCGTGTACGGAGCTTGGCCTGACTCTGGTGAAACTTGAGCGAGAACCTGAATACTTACAAAAAGAGAGAGAAGGAAAGCAGGAGAGGCCATTGGGACACTGTCCTGTAGGAGGACAAACATCGGAGTGAGAAAGAGAGAGAAAGCACACACAGGCGTGAGAAAGCAAGTTTCATACAAGTCTGCGTCAAACACAGAGACACGCTCAGGAGATGGGGGTCCTGTTGACTTCAGAGCTGCACATACACAAACGCACATTTCTACACAACATCAAGACACACACACACACACAGTCTCTGAATGCAGTCTGGAAATATTAAGACTCATGGAGATGAAGAGCGTACACAAGCAGGCACAAACAGAAGCAACGCAGAGGTGTGAGGACCTCTCACAAGCACCGCACCACAGTTTGCACAACTTGTTAAAGTTCTAAAACGGAGAAGTTGGACTTTGCTGTGTAGCAGTTAAACAAAACACTAAAATTTTACTACGTCTGTAGAAATATTTGTTAAATATATTCTGCAAAATGTATCTTTAAGTGTGGACTTTGCAAGAAAACATGACATCTTCCCAAAATGTGTTGTCTGAATGTTTCAAATTTCCACCATATCCTATTAGACACAATCAAGCGTTCAAACAGGAGAAAGCAGGGTGCAGATAAAAGATGGATGTAGCCACTGTGACAACTGTGAATGCAAAGCCCAGTTGTAAAGCCTCAAGCGGAGCTTTTACGGCGTCATTTTATTATTTTGAAACCAAACATGACGAGCGAGGATTGGATCTGACTGACACATTCAGGGACGCTGCGTGCCACGCTACAGCTTTATCCTGTTTTTCACTCTTCATAAAATTAACCTCATGTTTTATTAAGACAGTCATCAGAAAAGTGTTTACTGAGGTAATAGATCAAAGGAGCTGAAGTGTCATTTTTCCACAGACAACCTTTTGTCACCCCCTGCTGGCGATAAGAAGAAATTAATGTTTAAGGCACTTCCACAATGACTCCATGTTTGAGAACAAGAGTGGAAGAAAATGGTTAGCTAGGATGAAGTTACATCCATTTTTTATATGCAATGTATGGGAGAAAATAACACACACACACACACAGTAGGAGATGCAGAGAGAGAAACAGGAAACA
The DNA here is from genome assembly GCF_018398535.1 of Haplochromis burtoni. NCBI lineage: Eukaryota > Metazoa > Chordata > Actinopteri > Cichliformes > Cichlidae > Haplochromis > Haplochromis burtoni. The sequence goes on from NW_024582380.1 coordinate 468,522, forward strand.
GAGCAGAGGGTCAGAGATAGACTAGAGAGACAGCAGCAGTGCAGCCAGCATGCAGGATGTGAAGCAGCTGGGAAGTCAAGATTAAGAAAGTGCACTTACAGCAATTAGAAGAGACAGTGCTGTGTAACAAAGTGAGCATGCCTAACTTGTATGATGCGCATCAGTGCCGACCCTTTAATACATTGGCACTCTTAACTCCTTGTGTCCTAATCGCACCACTGGTTTCTGGTACTTCACACCACACTGACACAGTACAGTAGCATCACTCTGGGATCGTAATGTGGAGACAGGGTGAGGTGTATCGAGGTCAATTCTTCAATAAGTTCTTTTAGAAAACTAGTCCATTTGTCATATTCTATGTGACATAAATCAGAACTACACTGACTGCATGGTCACTTAAATGTGTGCTGAACCCACAGCTTCCTCAGGTTTCATATGCTGACAGTAAATAAAACAGCATGTCTGTCTGTGACATTTCACAGAGCATAACTGACACGTCAAAAACATTTAATGAATCCACTATTTATGTTTCTTCCACATAAGCGTGTATTTTCATCCAGTTTTGAAATGACTGCCAACCGCAGCATGATGGCACACTGAAATTATGGTCCTGATATACCAAACACATTTATCTACACCAATATAAAATGCCCTTAATAAAAAAAAAACTTTATGACTCCATAAACTGGAAGTGCTATCTGTGGTTTACAAGAAAGAGCCAGTTCTGGGACTGTGCACTTCCTGTAAATAATTAAAATGCATTAAACTTAGATTAGATTTCTCCACCTTCTCTTGGAGGCGGGCAGACGGACTGTTCGCAGTAGCTTTGCAGGCATCATAAAACTCTAAATACCTGGAAGAACATTTATTGCACCGATCTAACAGGAGTCACAGCACTCAGTGTTGGAGAGAGGCAAGAGTTTACAGTGTAGTTACAAAACATCAGCACTGGCATGTGTGGAAACTTTCTTTTGCTTTTAATAAAGAACTCTGCTTCATCACAATCAGACTTGTCTGCTGCTCAACCCACCTTCTCGGCTGGCTCTCCTGGTTTACGATTTCCCTCCCTGCCTCGGAGGCTCTTGGCAGAGATGGCGCTCTCTGAGGTCTGCATGATGAGCTGGGTGGCCAGGAACTGCTGGACGTGCTCCAGGACGTCGCGCTGCATCTCCAGCGCCATGTGGTACACGTCGTGGTCCGACGAGTTGTACATGACGGCATTCTGAAACATCAGCATGATGTCGCGCTGGAACTCAGCGGTGGTACGGATAACACCGGACTCGATGTTCTTCTTTATGGCGGACAGGTCCATGGGTCTGCAGCAAGAAAGCAGCAGCAGTTAGTTTGTTTTGGTACTTTAGTTGAACAGTTAGGCTGCAACGATTTTTAGCTGAGCTTGTTTCAAAAATGAAGGGTGTGTGTGTGCGGTCTGACCTGTGTACAATGCTGTGGTAACCTGGAGCGATGTCATCTGACACAGGCTGTAGGAAGACGCTGGCGTACCTGAGAAACACAATATTAGCAAAAGTAAAACACCTGTTTCCTCTCAACAACGTGACCCGGGTTAATCTGTAGGATTCAAGCGAGTCTCTAACTTCTTTAACTGACTGGAAAAATGGTTTCATGCAAACGTGCTGCAGAATGTCCAACAATGTAGTTACTCATTCAGTCACACCAGCTCGATACAAAAAGCTGGAAATTGATGAAACTCACAATAATAAGACAAAAATAAATAAATCAAATGAAATTGATTTGAACTTACTGACCAAAACAACAAGACTTGAGCAATTTATTGTTGAGCTCTGGTACAAAGTTCTACCTGTGATTGGCTGCAGCTCTCCACACCAGCATAATGGCTTTCTTCCAGATCTTCTGCGCCTGGACCGCCTCCTGGTCTTCGCCACATGTAGAGCTGACGCAGAGAAAGAAGAGAGAGGCAGTCGGAGCAGAGTGGGAGAGAAAAGCAAAAAAAACAAAAGCATATACTGTTAGACTGTTAGCCCAATGAAAATGACAAAAGTCAGCTAAGTTTGATCCATTTTCAAAGAAAGATTTCCCCTAATATTTTTGTTAAGAAGAATAGCAGGGGTTATTTCAGGAGAAACAGACTCCTGGTTTTACTATTACTGGTAAAACCAGGGACAGGGTGAATATTTTTGCCTACGCCCTTTCTGGAAGAATAAGCACCTGGACACTTACAGCTGGGAAGAAGAGGCCGGGCTGCTGGCCAGTGAATCAGCAGTGTAGCGCTGGGAGGGCGGGCCGTATCCATCCTCACTCTCACTTGCTGCCCGATCCACCTCAGATAAATATGGACCCTCCCCCTCTCCACACTCGTCCTTCAGCTCCATCGCTTCTTCGGGGTCGCCCTCGCTCCCTGCCTCCTCCTCCTTCACCTCCTGGATTCAAGCACACAGAGTAAAATAACGGTTATTCTTGTTATCATATGCCGTCCACACATGTACGTAGCCTTAAATGTGTTACCTTGGACTCTTTCCCGGACACAGAGCTGTCCTCAGAGTCTGTGGGACAGAAACGAGGAGACAATGAGAAAACAGAAATGTGTGAGCATTTCCACTGTGGGTATAGATCGGTGTGTAATCCACGCACCTAAGCAAGGTGGGTTGGGCTCAGGCTGACTCCACTCCTCTCCTTCACTCTTCACTGTAGCTTCAGTGACTTCTTTGACCACGGGCCCCTCCTCTGCGACTTCACTTGCTGCTACACCATCATCAGAGGTGACAGAAGAAGTGACATCACTTCCCGTCACCTCAGGTCCTTCATAGTTTCCCTTAAGCGGTTCTTCCCTGTTAGTATCTGGCTGGTTTTGTGTCTCCTGGCTGGCAGGTGTCGGGGCTAATGTTGCGACCATATCCTGAGGTGTCTGTGGGGGGGCTGACTCTTGGATGGTGGGTGTGGGCTCTGAAGCTTTCAGCTCCTGGGTCTCCCAGGGGCCAGGTAGGGTGTGACCTTCTGACACGGCCTCTTCGCACAGAGAGAGAGCTGCTTCCACCGCAGCTGCATCCAAAGCCACAGGGTCATCGTCCTGGGATGATGATCAAAAAGATAAACCATTATGTTGTTTCAGTGTTTCCCCACACATGAACTTTACATGGGGAGCCAGGTTAGTGAAAGAGCAGGTGTTAGACCTGCTGACTGTCAGAGCAGCAATGAAGTGTCTCCAATTAAAAAACAACAACAAACAAACAAAAAAACAAGAGGAGTTCTTAAGCTAAACCCCAACCGACCAAAACCACCAGCGATAACTGTGGCCTCTTCCTCCTGACCTGTCAGACACATGTGACCTTACAGGGATCACTAGGCTCCTTCCAGTATGGCTCTCATACTGGTAGGAGTTCATTGACCACACTAAGGTTGTGATCGTTACATCATGGGCCCCATCCAGCCTACTTTGATCTTGAGACAGCTGTGAAACTCACCTTTCTGAGATGTCTTAATATTTGAAAAGGAAGTGCAATTTCAACAGCATGTCTTAAAGAAACGCTGATGTAGCAAATGAGAAAAATGTATTAACGCGACTCTTTGGGTTTAAATTGTAAGAAAAAAATGTGTAAAATTCCAGAAAGTTCTGGCAAAGTTTTTGTTAAGTCACAGAAAATATGTTTTAACTGTGGAACCACTAAAAACCACAGAAACCTCTACAGTGAAAACACAGGAACTTTTCTCTTATTTAATTGCTAAGCTATTACTTAAGTACTTTGGTGCAGTGTGAAAGGCCTCTTTAATTTACGCCCTCCTTCACATTTTCCAAAGCTGTCCAGTGGAGACTCCAGACTGGAGTCTTTGCCTGGCCGCAGACTTTATGTTTGGCACCGGCTCTAGGGGTTGGGTGGGCCAAGTGAATTTTGAGATTTTACATTTTTTCACCCCATCCAAAGGAATAAAGAAACCAATATACTACTGGAAAAAATCCCCTTTTTCTTATTGTGAAAATTCAGTTGCTGTTAACGAGCGATTGTCAGTACTTCCTGTCTAGTGCTCTCCTGTAGGCAGTCTGTTCAGGTTGCTGCTGTGACAATCCTCAGTGTAGTTGTGCCATCTACAGGCAGTCCTTGTTCTGCTCTAGAGATTCTTCAGGGCCACTCTTAGCTAAATGTTTAGTCCAAGTCTGACAATGGGAACATAAAATATGGAAAATTTCATTCTTTGTTTTCCAATTAACACTAAATATTTTCTAAATCATATTTTCTTTGTATTAGTTTGTTTTTAGTGTCATTGCCTTAATCAACGACTAAAATACTTGATATTAAACCTACAAAATAAACTCTGCTCCTGGTCATGTTAATCTCAAACGAATGCAGCCCCTACACAGTACGTACCTTCTCTTCAATGATGGCAATGATGTCTCCCACTGTCTCCAGGTCCAGTTCATCACCAATGTAAGACACAGCCACGAGGTCTTCTTCTACTAATCCCGTGTCCTCACCGAGCTCTGCCTTCACTGCGGCCTCCGCTTCCCCCTCTGTAAACCCGTGCAGGTGACGAAATAAGAACACAGGCATGCAACAACAATCTTACTGCAAAGTTAAGACCCGTATCTCCCTCTTTGAACCAGGAAACAATGACTAAAATGCAACAACGCGGACGTGTGACTTTATTTAGAAACAGACTGTAGAAAAACAGGAAAAAAAGGAGGAGGAGAGACAAGCAAAAACGTTCCCCCAGACACCCCCAAGACATTTAGTGTTACTTTGAACATGCTCTGTCTATCTTAATTACAAGCAACCAGGAGTCACGATGCCCAGTTAGGTTTTGTTTAACCTGCTTTTTAAAATCAGGACATTTTTAGGAGCCCCATGAATGCAATTATTTCCCAGGACAGCAACCAGGCAAGCTGTAAAGAAAGTAGCTCCTGTGTAATGTGAAACTTAGTTAGGTGTGTTTACCTGTGATGATGTCATGGCCAGGTGGTAAGGCAGTGGCTGCCGTAGCAGTCTGTACGCCATTAGTTAGGCTTCCAGTGGAGTCGCCCTCTGCAACCTGACATCAGAAAAAACACAACAACAAAAACACCAAAGTGAGGTTTAATAAAAAATATCAGCATGAAAGAAGATTTAAAAGAATACTGATGTTAGAATACAGTAAGGCTTTATTGCCCACTGAGTGGATCAAGTCCTACTTTCATTCTTTGAATGTTAGTATTAGAATAGGTATCAAAACTCAGTGGCTTAGCCAGGAATTTAAAAATACTCCAAATCGATTTGCACTTTACAGATGCATTTAAATGATTTGTTTTCACACATTGCTGGTTTTCAGGTATTTTACAGAACTGAGTCTAAAGCCTTTGAGCGAGACTCGCAGCTTTCATTGTAATCACATCGTTTCTGGATGTTATGAGCCATGCTAAGTTGCCTCTCACCAGGCGAGGGCTGGCTGAGATGAGGTTGCCTTTTTTCAGCAGTTCTGACAGTAGAGGTGAGGGTGGCGGTGTGGCCTTCTGGGCTAGGAGCCTTTTCTGTGGCGAGTCATCGACTAGAACAGCGAGTCCACCATCTTTGGGCCCAGGTCCTGGAGGGTCTGCTGCTGGTAGAAACACTCCTACCCCCTGAGCCTGACAGACAGCAGAGAAGTCATTGAGACGGAGCGAGGTGATCTTATTCCTCTGACTTGTAATGAGGCAAAAACTATAACCCCTGGGGCCGAATATACTCATGTTTAATGTTACTGTAGACGCCTCCATATTCACTGCAGTGAAACATGGTTTATGTTGCTGTGAGCTTGGCTGAAATTTATCTCTTAACAGAAAACTGGGACTCTTATAAACTCATTTCCCTTCACCATCATTCTTCTATCCTGTGAGCTAAACAAGTATATATGGCAAACTAAGTGTTCCTACAACTGAGTGGGTGGTGGTTGTATCTTCAGAGACACCGGCTCCTGTATCCATGGGTGGAGTGGGCACTGAAGAGTCAGTCTGAGAATCCAGGTTTGGCGGGCTGGCACCCAGGGGAGACCGTAAAGTCACACTGGGCAGACGCTTGGGTGTGTTTTTCACTGCCTGGCGAGCTGCGATACAGACAGAAGACCAGAGTGGAGGTGAGCATGACAATTTTCAAACTCTCCTTAAAAACAAATCTGAAAAAAAAAAGCAGCAGAGAAATCCTGAACATCATGTGAGAGGATCATCACTCCAACCCAAGCACTTGAGTGAAAGATGCTCTTGTCTTAAGAGAGGCTGAGAAACATTCCAAGAAGGACGAGAAGTTGCAATCTTCTGAGATATAGATGCATATAATTCCTGCTTTATTACATCCTCTCAGTTGATTCTGATCTCACATCTATGTTACCCCTCAGGTTTTTATTAAGCTTCCCTCCCCTTCCTAAAAATATCAAACTATAAATTACAGCAAAGAATTTTTCTACTTCATCTTCATGATTCTCGGTTTGCAGATGGTCTAAACTCTATTTTCAAAACGTTTCCTCTATCCAACAACCTCAAATAGCCATAAAATGTAGAGTGCAATAGTCCAGGAGAAATAAAATGCCTGGCTACAGAGGACCTCTCATCATTTTTAAGAGTGCTATTGTTTTCAGACATCCTAATTCCCTTCTAGTATTGTCCACATAGCCAAAACCACAAGGGCTTTGCAACAGGTCGGCTACATGTGTGGGCCGAGGTTCGACGTGTGATTTGAATCTTCCTGGTTGTACGTGGATGTGAGAGATGGTCGTCTTTAATCTTAGCTTAGAGTTCGTGCCAACAAGGGAAATCTTTATGCTAAAAAAACCTGTAGGTACAAAATGAAGTTCTACCTTCACAAATCTGTCCCTTAGTTTACCAAGATCACAGGTTTCAACTTCATATGGGAACTTTGTTTTTATATCAAATGACTCACTCGAATTTTAATAGTATGACATATATACTTAACTTCAAACTCTGACAGATCTTACCATAACATACAGACAATGGCAATGGTAACACCCACCACAGAGCAACAAGTGTGCAACTAATTCTTCGCCTTTTCCTAAGAAACACATGCACCAGCCTTCGTAGAGTGAAAGTGAACCTAAACTACCTTGGTACGCCATTTCTGTGGCTTTCCTCTTCCGCTCTGCTTCCTCCTCGTCCTGCTTCTTCTTTCTAGGGAAGGCAAATTTAAAAAAACAAACAAACAAAAACAATGAGCATTTTATGACAATGTAACAGTTTGTATACAAAACTAAATGAGAGAACACCCTCATTTATCTAAATAACCCACTCATCTACAGAGATACAGATGCAGACATATACTTTTTTAATCCCACATTGGGGAAATTTACTTGTTACAGCAGCACAGACAGAAGAAAAATGTGAATAAGAGATATATTAGAAAACACACACACACACACACATAAATAAATAAAAGAACAGTGTACAAAACATGTATAGTTGTTGGTTACTGGCAAACAGAGCAATGTTTTACTGGCAGCGTTCTGCAAGATCTTTAACACACTGGAGTTGGTTGTGTGAAACAGCTATCATGGTAATCCACCCATTAGGTGGAAGCACTATCCCACAGATAAGATGCTTACAATGTGATCTCTCCCCAAAGCTCTTTCAGCTGGGAGTCCATGTGACCCATCTGTATCAGATCCACCTCCTTCTTCAACTTCCTGTTGTGATTAAAACAAACAAAGCAAAAAGAGGTTAAAGTTCAGATATCAAAGTTGTCAAATGTTTTTCCTTTAAGAGTTTATGTACCTGTACTGCTCTTGTGTATCTCGTATAAGTTTTTTTAACTCCTCTATTCTCTCAGTGGTCAGCCTACGAACGATGACATCTTCAATGGTCTCGACCACCTCGCCCTTCTCACCGCGCTTACGCCTGGAACAGGAAAACACACATTTTGAGTCAACTCTCAAATTATTTTTAAAATGCATAATAATATTGTTTACTTTTTATATCTGCACACAGATATGTGTACACACTGTAATACTGACTTAGGGGCTTCAGTAGCTTCCAGCAGTTCTGAATATTGTGAGGCACAGTGCTGAGAAACAGAGAACAAATTATTCTTATAGGTGAGCAGAGGAGATCAGTCCAACTGCAGTTACACTCAAAAGACAATTTTCCTGAAGACTTATGGAAGTGAAGTGTGAGATAAATTCACAAAAGGAATATTTGTTATGCTCTCACCTTTTGTGAGAACCAGTCTGGTGGACGCCCAGGCTCTGCGAAAGGCTTGATGGCTCTACTTACACTTACCCTGGAACACAGAGAGTCTCCTCAGACTAAACTCAAGCATTAAGCAGATAATCTAACAATAACAAGCATTTTAAAAATAAAATAATATTATTTTGTCTTACAAACTGCCTTGCACTCACCTACTGCCAGTGTTTGAAACAGATTATGAGCACAGAACAATAACCACCATAAGGATCATTGTTAAGACACTCAATCTGATATATTCTAGTTCGATGGTTCATTTAGACAAAAACTGGTAATCTTAGGGAAAGCACAAACTGTTTGCAAACACTGATATCTTAAAAGAAATGGTACAAAACCCTCTGAAGATAATTTTCATATTATAATGCTCATTTTTAGGAGAACTGCAGAAAAATAGTGGTATATAATGATAGTAAATACAATTACAGTTATATTTATCAAACAAGATCCTTAAATCATTTTACATATCTTCTCCTTACAGCATTTCTCCAACACATTTAAAATATGAATATGAGGTCCCATGGGCAAACTAAATCTCTCTCTCTCTCTCTCTCTCTCTCTCTCTCACACACACACACACACACACACACACACACACACACACACACACACAAAAGTAGCTGAGCATATTTCTTTTTACCAGTTTTGGTCTCCGCTCCTCATAACAGAGGAGGCCAGGCACAATTTCTCCCTGACTGACCAGGGCTCCGTCGGCCCCACATTCAGTATCTTGTGTTCTGTTGGGGGGAAAGAAGAATTTATTGCGCGATTCACTGTTTTTCCTGCTACTTTGTTGCTACTAGCTAACAAGCCACAGGGTGCCACAAGCCAGTACACAGTGTACTGGCTTGCCCCAAACCCAAATGAATAATGGAGAGGGGTGCATCAGGAAGAGGATCTGACTTAAAATCATCACCAATCCAATCATGTGGCTCATTAGTAAGATCTGCATACTGGACTGGTCAGGAGCCCACAAACTGCAACCAGTGCTGCTGGCAAGCAGAGTACCAGTGGAAACTATGCCACTGATGAGTGAAGACAGATTAGAAGAAGGCCAAGGTTAGTGTGTCTAGAGTCAGTAACAGAGAAATTTTGGAGCGTGGAGGACAGAGCAGGGACTGGGAAAAGGAGATAGCTGACTGATTGGATATGACCAGAGGAAAGATAATAGATATACTGAACAAAGGACGCTGAAGATGGAGCTACAAGACAGAAAGAAAAGGGGAAGAACAGAGGGAAGATTCGTGGATGCAGTGGAGGGTGCAGAGGGTGGTGCGACAGAAGAGGATGTTAGGGGTAGGGTGAGATAGAGGCAGATGGTCCAGATGATCCACTGTGGTGACCCCTAAAAGGCACAGCTGAAAGAAGCTAATTAAAAACCTGTATTTTAGGGCAAAAGCAATGGCTCAAAAAGAGCCACATAAAATATGAGACATTCCGAAACAACTCAGTTAACTTCATTCTGCCACACAAGCTTCCATCCAAATTGCAAAAGCATCTGAGGGTAATCTCAGTAACTGAACATAAAATATATGGGGCTTGTGGTTACGTGTAGTAGTAGTTCTGCCACATTAGATTGTAACGTTATGGCTTTGTTATTACTAGCAATATTATCTGACTGCGTTTTGACAATTTTAATTGAGTAAAATCCCAATTAACATTATTTTTAATTGAGTGCTATTTTACGGAACTTTCTATCCCTGCTTACTTGGTCAAATACACACAAAAACATGTTAAAAAAAACTAGTATTTTTTCTAAGAAGAACACTATCATCAGTCAGATGACGAATCAGTCTCTGTGGACTGTCTCAGTTTTTTTAGTGGTTTGTTATTGTTTTTTCGCTAAGTACCACACATACGACGGTCCTGTTCTCGTACAGTCAATAAAAACCGTTCAGATCGTAATATGTTGAAAACGTTATTTTAAGTTTAAAAATATAAAAAAAACCAAGGGCAACGGCGTCAAATGAATGATTTAAACGTCTTTCGTTATTTAGCCAAGGTAGCTAGCTAATGCTACACTATTGATATTAGCTTGGGTATGCTAATATGATTACAGCAAAGCATTCCTCACGTTTACTGGGGCGTGAATATAAGTTAAAACACACAACCCTATCAAGAGACGTATCACATACATTTCTAGAAAAAAAAAACAACATACGCATTGCTAATATTTAATTTATAGCGTTAGCTTAGCATAGTCGATTAAGGGGGACACATTCGTGAGACACACACACACAGGTAAACACGGTGCAACGTTTTAGCAAGGTAAGGGGCTACAGGTTCTGGCTAAAATAATCTAGCTGCAAGGCTTGGAGTTTGTTTGTTATTACTACTGTCTATAAATGACGAGGAAAAACAGAAAGACTTGAAATATATTACTCACTGCCGATACCGCTCGCCATTGCTTTTGTGACGAGGCCTTGATCACAACTTCCGCCGGACAGGTTTCAACGGAACACACAGTAAAGTCAACCCAAGCGAGCGGAACAAATGGAAATTTGATTAAATAAATAAATAAATAAACGAAGCTTTAAAAACAGTGAGGGATACTAGGAGCTGTTTCATTACACTTAAGCAGAGTTGGAAATACTTCGTTACTGTAACGAAATACAAATACTCTGTTACTGTACTTACATACAATTATCAGGTGTCAGTACTTTACTTGAGTCGTTTTTTTTCTGACAACTTTTTAATCATACTCCCTATATTTTTAAAATAGGCTCGTAACTCTTGTTACATACAGAGTAGTTAGACATATTCAGACACACAGAACCAATGCATAATGCATGGTATAGCACAGAACCATGTACATAATGCACACACACACACACACAATCGTCATTTGTTACTTGATGGTTGTTGTGGCTAACCTAACTACCCCTGCATAATTCAAATAAATGTAACTACTGATTGGGAGTTTGATCCCTGGCTGCTTTAGCCTATATCCCCAAAGTGTTCTTGGCCAAGATACTGAATCTAAGTTATTTCCAGCGTGATTATCAGAGTGTGAATGTTAGATAGAAAGCAATTAAGATGTATAAAAGGTGCTTGTGAAATACGTAAATTTACTAATCGAAATATTTTTCTCTTTGAAAAACTAAAGTTCATGCCAAATTTTAGCCATACTTTCAGATCTCTGGCACTGCAATGGGAACCCAAATGGCCCCCAGTTTTGCCTGTCTTTTTGTTGGTCATCTGGAAGAACAAATTCTATATAATCACCAAAATAACCCTTATTTACCATTCATTGTATCTTGGAAACGTTATATAGATGACGTATTTCTACTCTGGAAAGGACCAGTCTCTATATTACTAGAGTTTGTAGAATTCCTTAATGGACACTTTGCAGGCTTACGTTTCACCCTCAATTACAGTACTGAAGAAATTAACTTTCTGGACATGAAAGTAACAAAAAAAGACAAATCTCTGTCCACATCTCTGTATTCTAAACCCACTGATCGGAATACATTATTACATGCTGCAAGTTTCCATCCGAACCACCTCAAAAAGAGCCTCCCTGTAAGCCAGTTGATTAGACTCAAGCGTATCTGTGAGACTCATGATGAATATAATGAGAGTAAAGAAGAGATGTTGAACAAATTCAAAGAAAGAAAGTATAAAGAGAACTGTTGAAGTTCTGCAGAAGAGAAGGTGAGTTCAGTAAGTAGGGATGTCTATTTAACAACCAAGAAATCTCCAAAACATAAACCCAACCTTATCTTCTGCACAACCTTTACGCCAAAAACCAGAACAATTAAAGAAATAATTCTAAAACATTGGCATATCCTTCAGAATGACCCAAACTTATTAGGTATCTTCCAAGAGCCACCAATGATAACCTACAGGAGAGGAAGGAATATTAAAGATAGGCTTGTTAGAGCTTACCAGGACCCTATTACTCCAGATAAAACCCTGATAACCCATGACCTACATGGCAATTTCAAGTGTGGGGCATGCATTAATTGTCAATACACCAAAAATTTGCTCACTATCGTTAAGAATCACTGGAGGTAAAAGCCTGAATAACCCATTGACCTACATGGCAAATGTTGCAACAGTGGTGGGGCATGCTATTAATTGTCCCAAATACACCAAATATGTTAAATCAATTCAAAAGACCTATTAAGGTTTGTACAAAACCAATATTTTTTTAGTTATTTTTTTAATTTATTAATTTTATATTTAATTTATTTTTTTTTTTTAGATTTTTTTACTATAATTTTTTGTTTTCTTTATTTAATTTATGTAATAATTTTTTTTTTTTGCCAATAAAGGGCTTTATCACATGCAGAACTAAAAATGTAATCTACATGATACAGTGCCCATGCAATAAAATATATATAGGAGAAACATCCCGCCCTCTTAAAGATCAAATTAATGAACACAGAAGTTCGATCAAGAGGAATGATTTAACCAGCCCTGTTGCAAGACACTTCAATAATAAACATCCAAATTCACCATTATTTTTCCTAGGCATTGAAGCCATTAAACTAAACCACAGAGGTGGCAATATAAATTTTATCCGGAAAAAAAGAGAAGCATTTTGGATATTCCGTTTTAAGCGTCTGTACCCCAGAGGTATGAATGAGGATTTTTCATGAGTTTTTATGAACTACACCTTTTTTTTATTTATTATTTTTTATTTTTTTTATTATTTTAACCAAAGGAGTAGTGTTCCAGACATCTCACTTTAAGTCCAAATTTTAAGTTTAGATTTTACATTTTAGAGACATAAATAAGGATCTTTTAACAAATGTGTTCCCATGTTATGATGTAATCTTGTTTTCTAAATTCATATAGCGTAGTGGCAGCGGGAGGAATAAATGTCCATCAGGGAGGGGAGAGGGCAGCCGATGATCTTTTGTGCTGTCTTGACCACACTCTGAAGCCTCACTCTATCTGCCTTGGTGCAGCTGCCGTACCATACCGTGATGCAGTAGGTTAGCAGGCTCTCAATGGACGAGCGGTAGAAGGTCAGCAGCAGGTTGGAGTTCAGCTTGACTGTTGGGCCTTCTTGATGACCGCTGAGAAGGAACCGGAAAGTGTGGACCCTCTCCACACACTCCCCGTTGATGTAGAGGGGGGCCAAGTCGGTGCTGTGTCTCCTGAAGTCAACAATGAGCTCTTTGGTTTTCTTAGTGTTCAGTGCCAGGTTGTTTTCTGAACACCATGCTGCCAGCTTCAGGACTTCCTCTCTGTACTCTGCCTCGTCTCCCTTCGAGATGAGTCCGACTACCGTGGTGTCATCAGCAAACTTGATGATGAGAGTGTTGTTGTGGGTCGAACTGCAGTCGTGGGTGTAGAGAGAATACAGGAGGGGGCTCAGCACACAGCCCTGTGGGGAGCCGGTGCTCAGTGTGCGAGTGGAGGAGAGATGAGGGCCGAGTCTTACAGTCTGGGGCCGGTTTGTGAGGAAATCCTTTATCCAGGCACATGTGAGAGGAGGGAGGCCAAGAGTGACCAGTTTGGTGATGAGGATGTCCGGGATGATTGTATTAAAGGCTGAGCTGTAGTCCACAAAGAGCATTCGGACGTAGCTTTGCCGCTGCTCTAGGTGACTCAGCACAGCGTGGAGGGCTGTGGCGATGGCGTCTTCTGTGGATCTGTTTGCACGGTATGCAAACTGGTGGGGGTCGAATTCTGGGGGGAGGTAATCCTTGATGTGCTGAAGGACTAGTCTCTCAAAGCATTTCATGATTACCGGTGTGAGGGCCACAGGGCGGTAATCATTCAGGCTGGAGATGGGAGACTTCTTCGGCACTGGGATGATTGTGGCTGATTTTAGACAGGATGGGATGGCTGCCTGATCCAGTGAGAGGTTGAAGAGTCTGGTGAAGATGAGGGTGAGCTGGTGTGCGCATGCTCTTAGTACCTTGCCAGGTACTCCATCTGGACCGGCCGCCTTCCTGGGGTTCACTGCTAGGAGCACACGTCTGACATCGTGCTCTGTTACAGTGAGTGGAGCGGTGCAGGAACCAGGTGAGGATGAGGATGGGAGCAGGGCTGAAGCAGATGAGTGTTGCTGTTGTGGTGTTTCAAAGCGGGCGAAGAAGCTGTTTATTTCCTCTGCCAGCTGCCCACTCGGGTTTTCTGTTTTCGCAGTGCTGCCTCTGTGGTTGATGATGTCTTGCATTCCCTGCCACACCTCTCGTGTGTTGTTGCTGGACAGGTGGGACTCGATGTTCCTTTTGTGGTCTGACTTGGCTTTTTTAATCCCCCTTTTCAGGTCAGCTCGAGCAGCCCTGTACAGAGCTCTGTCACCTGACCTGAAGGCGGCATCACGGGCTTTGAGGAGTGAGCGGACCTCGCTGGTCATCCAGGGTTTTTGATTTGGGAAAACCCGAATGCTTTTGTCCACTGTCACATTTGCAGTACAGAACTTGATGTAGTCCAGTACTGATCCTGTGAATGTTTCTAGGTCCTGGTGTTCAAATATGTCCCAGTCTGTCTCTGTGAAGCAGTCCTGTAGTTTGGAGAGAGCATTTTCCGGCCAGGTTGTAACAGTCTTTGTGGTGGGCCTGGCACTGCGCCTGAGGGGGGTGTAGGCTGGGGAGAGCAGGAGGGAGAGATGGTCGGACTGACCGAGGTGGGGGAGGGGTATGGCTCTATATGCATGCTTGATGTTGGAGTAAACATGATCTAGAGTGTTTTCTCCTCTGGTGGGACATTTGACATGCTGATAGAACTTTGGGAGTACAGTCTTTATGTTGGCCTTATTAAAGTCACCTGCAATTATGTGAACACCGTCCGGGTGGGCCCGCTGCTGAGAGCGCCATGTTTACGTTGGCATCGGGTGGAATGTACACAGCCGTGATGATCACTACTGTTAGCTCTCTCGGTAGAAAAATAATGGAATGCAGGAATAAAAAAGCCCTGTGACACACTGTCAACCTGTCCAGGTCATGATCATGGTCATGATAATCCGATCGTGGATGTTAAAAGACTTCCTAATAAATGTTGTGAGGTTGACAATTTTGAGTTAACATTAAACACTTTCTTTCCAAATCCATTGAAAAACCTTCTAGCTGTTGGTTTGCAAAGTTTGTGTGAGTGGCACGGTAGTGTAGTGGTTGGCACTGTTGTCTCACAGCAAATAGGTCCTGGGTTTGAGTCCAGCAATCCTTTTTTATGTGGTGTTTACATGCTTTCCCTGTGTCTGCCAGTATCCTATTCAAAGATCTGCATGGGGTTACGTTAATTTTACATTGGCCATAGGTGATAATAGATTGGTTTTCTCACCTTGTGGTAGGATCCAGCCCCTCCGCTACCCTGAATTATGCTTAAACGCCTTCAAAATGACTAAAAGCCCCAACTTACATCTTATACAATGCAAAATTCTTCGTAGAACACACTGTACAGGACAAAGGTTGTTCCAAATGGGCTTTACACACTCAAACATATGCACCTACTGCAAAGACAATTCTGCTGTTTAGAGGTTCTGGCAGAGGATATGTGAAGACTTATACACATGGTTTAGTTGCTGTATCCAAGGCTCACCTAAGCTGTGCATCTTAGGTGGCATAAGTGAACTAGATATGGAAGCAGATACATCACATATACTCCTTATTTCCTTATGCATCACTAAGAAAACAGTTTCTGTATTAATCAAATCAATATAGAATTTTACTTCTAGATCACATTAGTCTGGAGAGAATGTCTGCCTCCAAAAAACCAACTGGGTGAATTTCTTTCTCTCTGGTCCCCACTGATCAATTCCATTATTCAGTGAGGGTGGTTGACTGTAGACTGTAGCCCTGTTTCCTTGTATGCCTTATAAATCCAATCCATTATTATCATCATTATTATAGGCAGATGAGGGTGGTCTCTGGGACTTATATATAAGGGGCTCAGGATATTCTTTAAATAAAGGACGGCAATTTATATTTTCTCTATATTTACTTTGATTCATAATTTATAAAAATCCCAGTAAATTGTAAACAGGTTCTTGATAGAATCCCTCAATTCATCCACTGCCTGAAAAATAACTTCCAAGTCAGCTTCCTCCTGATTGGCCGTCTCCCATAACATGGTTTGAACAGCTGGAGGTGGACCTTCTGTCGTGCCCTTCAAAACAATTCAAATTGGGGTCAAACACACATTTATTAGAAAGGACAATTAAACACAAGTGCTCTAGTTCATAGCTTGTTGCCTCATTTCTCAATGATGATAGTATCCTATAATCCTCTGCCCAGTGTGTGCACGCATCGTGCATTGTAACCAGTAGAAAGCTACTTTTGGCTGCTTCCTTGTTGCATGGGGTCACCACAGCTGTGCATGATCGACTTGGCAGTTATCAAGCCGGGTGGCCTTCCAGACATAAATCAAAGGGGATTTGGATCTGCAGCAATCTCCGACCAAGCGACTGTAAACCAAGACACTATGCATGCATTTATGTAAACACTGACCACAAGAACTTAAAATCCAAGAAGCAAGCAGTCACACCACATTTAAATATTGGCAGTCTTTATTTCAACAAGACTAAAAATGTTGTTTAATATACATTTTCTCTTACACTTTAACATCTATCTCATCTTGTTTTTCCATAACATTTAGGAGATACTCTGACAAGTAGAAATCTGGTGTACTTGTAGGGCCTCTTTTAGAGACATCTAAAACCGCTGCTTTTTATTTACACTCCCCCCCCACCACTCTTTTCAGTCACTCACTCCATCCTCAGAGAGAGTCCTTTCTGTTCTTGTGGGCCAAAGGCATACATGGAAAGGTTTCAACAACAGTCCAACTTTAAAAGACACAAGACTGAACTCGCTCTGTGGACCGAATGGACGTCTTCCAGCAGCTGGACCAACTCCTGCCAGCTGGAAACGTTGCTGCCCTGGCCTGCAAGCACAGACATTTTTGTCACCGTCGTCAGCCTAAAACATTTCTTCCGTCTCTCCAAAAGTCGGGCTTCTTCACACTCCTCACACATGACACGAACACGTGCACGAGCCCTTGTGGAAATGTTGGTGGAACACAAGGGAGAAAAAACAGTAACCTAGAATTAAACTGGTCACCTGCAGAAGTAATGCCAAATCGAGCTGCTCAAGCACAGCTTTTTGATTTTAAATTAAGGCTTCAGTATTTCATACGGGTTGCATAGATGTTTCATCAAATCCTTCAAGGTCAGATCTTGATACGACGTCTTCGTCTGATGATTGCGGATGATAACTGATAACCTGAAGATGTCCCGTAAGCTCAAGATCAACCTGTTAATGTCAAAGCCAGACAACATGCAAAGGAATAAACTCCCATCTAATCACTTCATCCGTGCAGACTCGCATTAAAGCTGCAAATCTTTTCGCTATACTTTTACAAAAATGTATATTTCTGTCCACCTTAATCTGCACACTGAAACATTGTAGATGTTGCATTTTTGATAATGTGTAAGTTCTAAATGCATGTTTGAAATACATGGAATACATTAGTGCAGCAATGCTGCACGAGTCGGCATCGTTGTAGTGATGAGATGTTCAGGTAATGCAACTTAACAGACCCGATTATCAAATGAAAAGCTCCAAGAAAAAAACCCAAAACAAAACAAAACAAAAAAAAACGTACATTGTGCTTGTCAGCTGGTAACAATATACTCAAACACCTCAGGGAATCTGAGCAGATAGATCATAAATCATCAACAACAGCCACTTTCTTTTCTTTTCCCAAAAACAAACAAAACAAAAAAAAAAAAACGTAAGAAGATGCTAGTAATGTACCAAACATAAAAAAATAATCAGGCACCTTTCATTGCATTAATTTTGGTAGTAATTGTGAAAACACTTAACTTTGAGTTGAAATGATGAGAACCGTTCAGAATGAGTCCATTTATACTGACACAGGCCATTTAACGAGGTACAGCGTGTACTGTGGGACGCTGTGCACACTGACCAGCGCGCCCCCCTTATCTGTGCACACTGACTTCTTCCACCACCTACAACTACCAGTAAAATCCACTGTAGTACCTAATATATATCTTCATACCAAAAAAAAAAAAGCTAAAAATCTCAACACCTCCTCAACATAAAACCCTGTATTAAAATAATCTTTTCTAGATTTCCATTTGGTTAAAACACTGACTTTTGTTCCTCTTGTCTTGTTTAATTAAAATGCTCCCAAAACGTGCATGTTGCCCTCTTTTCTTTCCAAACGTTAAGACTGTATAGAGTCAGATCTTCTGTGCCGAACTGAGCTTACAGTACCAAAAAAAAGAAAAAAGAAAAGAAAAAGAAAAAAAGAGGGCATTTGGGACATGTCAGCTTTGCCTTCTTGGGGGTTTAATGGCAGGGGACATATCCAACTCTATCAGACACTCAACCTTATGGTCTAGATCACATTGACTCAGTAAGCACGAGGTATAACCTTACTATTGAATTGCTTAAGCTGAAAGAAGTTCAGTGAAATAATAATGAAGAAATTTAAAGTTAAGATGCGAAATGCTCGCAGCAAACGTACATTATGCGTGTTAGGGGCTTGCAGAGCACCCCGCAGACTCTTCCACAGAACGACGCCATCTTCAGGTCAAACATGAGCACCTGTGCTGTAAACTCTCACTGCATTTTTGAGACGAGCTGCCTCCAAAGCAAACCGAGCAAAACAAGTCTCAAAATGCTTCAGAATTTCTGGCCTTTGTAAAAGTATAAATGCACACAGGCACAAATATTCACAGTATGCACTTTTATAATGTGCAAAAAAATAAAAAAAAGCTTTGAATTAGTAACAAGACAGCGTCACGTGGGTTCTGTTTCTATTAGTCGTGTTTTGTGACCGATAGAAAGACCAGCCTCAGAAATTTAAAGATGTGTCCCAACACAGGCACTCAGAGTTTGACCCAATATCTTTCTTAATGCTTAGATGTCAGATTTCAGTCATTGAAGAAGGCACAAAGTTAATCATGAGATTAAACTGCCAAAGTAAGTGTGAAATGCTGCAAGCACAACCAAAAAGTAGCTCGGAGAGAGCTGTCGGAGGGCAGGTTTATCTGGGCGACAAAGGTGGATCTCTTGGGAAGAAAAATCATACTGCTGTACACTGATGTCTTTAACAACATACGAACAAATAGTTAATAGTGAGGTTATTGTAATATTAAGAAGTTTCTTCCCCTCCCACCCCAACAGTGGACAGTCCAATGTCCTGAAGGCAGTCTTTTTGTTTTTTTTAAAGTCTCTCTGACAGTTTTCCCCTTCGTGCTGTTGCTCCTGGTCGTTCTCTTCCCTCTCCCTGTCCAGCCAGTTTTATCTCAAGCGGGAAGCTAACAGGGCCAGGGCAAGCCCGCAGAGCGCCAGCGCCATGCTTCCCCGTGAGGTGACCCCAGCTGAGTTATTGCTTTGCACTGGATTAACCCGTGGTGATCCAGCCACTTCACTTCCACCCGCTGCTTTTCCACCCCGTTCTTTATCAGACGTTGGTGGAACAGAGAAGTACATGTCGCAGTTCGGACCGTCGCAACCGCTGCCGCTCTCATCTCCGCTGCCGTCATCATCTAGGGGGCAAAAAAAGACAAGCAGGTGAGACGTGCAGCTAGGAAACCGAGTCGCAAAAGCTGTGAAGCTCATTAACCGCTCTCACCGCTCTCTGCAGTAATGTCGACGCCGCTGTGTGCAGCTTTGAGCCGGCTCGTCATTTCCTTCAAAACTGCTATCTGACTGCGGATGACGATGTCTGGTTTTGTTATGTCCACGTCCACGTCCGGGTTTGATATCTGATTGGCCAGCCCGCTGCCAATGACATCTGATTCGTACCTGGTGGAATCAAGTCTGGCATTAGACTTTAAATTCAATAATTTACAAGCAACGCAGTAAAATTTAGATTCTCTCTTTGTGAAGTCTGCGCCTCTCACCTGCTTTTCGCTGTACCATTCCAGCACTCATCACCAGCTGCAATCCCCTCGCTTACACACATAGTCTCTGGCAACGTGGACCAGAACTTTTTGGCATGCTTCAATTTCTTTTTTACTTCAATTGTCTGTTTAGAACACACAAAAAGAAAAAGGTCAAAAACAATTACTCAGAGTAAATGTGATATTCACTTCTTTGCCTTCTTAGTCCTCACCAGTCGATCTAAACTGGTTCCAGCAGCAGTGGTGGGTCTTGCTTCAGGACTGTAAGGGCGGAAGCGGCTGGTGAAGGTGGACTCTTTAACAGAACGTTTGGAACGAAAGCCGGCGCTTATTTTGGGCGTTCCACATCCTTGGAAAACCTGTCAGAGGAGGAACAAGAACAGAAATGTTTTACAGATGAAGACAAAATGATTAGCCACCCTGTGAAATGTTACGTTTTGGTCAAAAATGTCCTGAGTGCTTTTTTAACAATAGAAGGGATTTTCAACACAGCATTTCTAAACAAACTAGTTTCTTCAGAAAGCATAAATTATTTCTATTTGCCCACAATATAAGAATTATTTCAGACAAAAACAAAAAATCATCAAGAAATGTAAAGACAGACACACAACGCAGAACACGCCTGGCAGCGGTGGGAAGCAAAAGACTAGAAAGAGAAATGGTGAGAGAACAACTGCCAAGACACCCGTGAATGACTTAGTCAAGTTTGAAATTGTAGTCTGAAGGAGACAATCACTATAGACCTGCACAGGAATGAGCTGTGAGGTTAGAGACCAGGAAAAACTTCTGCAGAAGAAACGCCTTCAAGCCAGACTGAGGTGTGCTAAGAACGACCTGGAGACAAATAATCCAGACTAGAAGAGCGTCCTTTGGTCAGAGGAGATAAAACTACAGCTCTTTAGCTGCAGACACTTTGCTGATGTTTAGAGAAAAAAGTGAGAGTTCTACAACTCAGAGGACACCGTCCCCACAGGGGAACACAGTGGTGGGAGGATCATGATGGGTTGATGCTTCAGTGTGTCTGGAACTGGGAATCTCATCAAGGTGGAAGGAATCATGAAGAAAGAAGTTTATGTGAAGATTTTAAAAGAAAACCTCGAGCAGTCAGAAACCAACCTGGGTCTGGGTCGTCTCTTTATCTTCAAACACAACAACCTAAAACATGTCGCTCCTGGTGAAGACCTACCGCCAGAAGACCAAAGTGAACGTTACTGACCGGCCAGTGCAAAGCCCTGAATTGAATCCCACTGAAAATGGGAGGAGCTTCAGACATTCTCCAAAGAAGAATGAGCAAACAAAAGTTTGTTCAGGAGACGCGTTTGAGACAGGCTGAAAACTACCATAAACGACTGCAAGCTGTTATCCAGCAAAAAGAGTAAACGACTATTAGCATCCAGGAGGTAATTATTTTGACCCTGGTAGTTTTTGTGAAATCATTTTGTTTCTATGTGCAAAGTAAAAATAATCTAAGCATTCAAAATAAAACAAGGATGTTCGGACAAGCTGTGCTAAAAGAATTCCTTCCTCTGCACTTGGAAGGGAGGGCTAATAATTCCATCCTCATCTCTTTTTATTTTGTTTAATTTGAAAGGCGCTGAAATGAGACTGACCTTCTGCGACACCTGCATGCTGTTCTCCTGCATGTTCATAATGGCGTCTGAAATCTTCACATCAATGGGATCCATGACAGACTCGAAATTAAAGGGACCTTCGAGCCTCTCGGCGAGACTATGCATGGCATCTGAAAACCAAAACATAACAAGTTGAAATCAACACAGGGGAAAGCAATTACACGCTCCTACCACTAGGGAGAAGCACTCGCATTAGGGTGAGACATTTTTAACCAGTGAGATGAGCCATTAGTGTAGGGCAGGATCAAGCTGCAGCACAGCAAGGGGGCAACAGAAACCAGATGCCTCTGCAGACCGCAGCGGTGCCAGCAGCCAGAGATCGACACATGTAACGGTGATATAGTCAGAAACCATGTTTCTGGTCAAAAGATCCATCATGCAGGATAAATATAAAGCACACAGTGAAGAACTGTGGATGTGTGCACCACCCTGAGTGTAATGTAACTGATCTGGGTCTGTTTGTACACAGCACAAGACTCCATTCATTCCAAGGGTCACCGCATGTACAGCCCCTCCCTCCCCCTTTTCTTAAACAACCTACTAAAGAATGAGGGACATGTTTGTACATGGTTTTCAACAATAAAACCGTTCCTATGTTAAATGTTTTTCTTCCAAAGCTGAACTGCAGTTTACCTCTTTTATTTACCCCGGGTCTATCATGTCACAAATCCCATTGCCACTCTGGTTTCATGCTCACAAGGAGAATAAGGGGTGCACGCTTAGATAAGAAAGTCGATGAAACTAATGATCTTTGAAGAAATATGAGTAAGCAGCAATGAACCCAGGAGCAGGAGGCTGCATAAATATACTCTGTTGCCAAATTAAACACTTTCAGCTATTATGGTTATAAGGCGGTGTAATCACGGGCAGGTTTCTGTTAAACAGTGGCTGCTAAAGGTGCCCTTGTTCGCATGTCGTCTGCTTACCGAGGAAGTTGTTCCACTCCGTGTCCAAGTCTGCCTGGTTAGCCAAACAGCCACGCATCACATTCAGACAGTAATTCTGGCAGGGTTTCAGGGCTACTTGGCCCGAGCAGTAGGGACAGTACAACATCTTCATGGCCGCTCGCACACAGCTGGGAGAGGCGCTGACCTGGAGTAGGCAGAGGGCAGTTAGTGGGCCGTTTTCATTACATCATAGCCGAAGCACTCACTCGACACCACCAGAGACACATTCTCATACTCTGAAAAAGCATGACCATTAATTGCATAAGCCAGATCCACAAAGCAGTTTAATCTAATCGCCTATGAATCACTCAGTACAGTGGAAAAACAAGTCATACCAGAACAGTCAGAGTGGTTTATGTTACCAGACAGAGAGAAAGAGAACTACAGATCAGAGATGTGCACTCAGAACCGGAGCAGGGAGGGATGGACAGGACTACAAGGAAAACAAGTCTCGTTCTCGGCTGTTAGTTTTTCTCTTTGTTGAGACTGTGCTCCGTCACTTACCGTAGAAACTTTATTGGCCACCTCAGGCATGAGCGCCAGGCCACGCACAAAGGTGCGTGCGGCGATAAAGGACCTCGTTAACTGGATGCGGAGCTTGCGGGGCACGTCGCCGAACGGCTGCAGCTCCTCCGTATGTCGGCTGACGCAGTCCATGTAGGTGTCGCTGAACTCGTACTGCACGTTGACCAGCTGGAACATCCTCTCCAAAAGGTCGGCCCAGAATTCCGAAAGCATGGAGTCCAAGTTGACGGCAGCGCTGCCGGACACGTAGTACTGGGTCAGGGACTGGAAGAAGTTCTTGAAAAGTTCCGAGTTCTGCACATACATCATCCCGTATGTTTTCACAAACATGCTGTCCAGCGAGATCTCTGCGTTTTTCAAAAGCTCGCGGAAAAACTCTGTGGAGATGTGAAAGAAAGGCCGGGTTAGTCTACAGCCTGCGGGTGACAAAGAGCAAGAACAAACAGTGTCAGATTGTTTATATTTAAGTGTCTACAGGGACGAGTTCAAGATGTCACGAAGAGAACATCTAGAGGAGCTGAGGGCTAAAGTTATGACTATCTGCCCAGTTGGACTTTTCCTGTTTTTTGTGACATTTTGAACTTACTGTTGTGTTCCTCTCTCAACATTTTAAAGGACTTTAGAGGCCCAAGTTTGCTTTCAGTACATTAAAAATTTTGCTGCCACCATTTGAAATCAGACTGACGTTACTCCCATTCACCTGTGCCCCATGTCCTGACGCTTAGAACGAGCTTAAGCATAAAATCTTTAATGAAAGGCAAAAGGAATGTGTTAGGGGACAGTTGGAGACGAGGGGGTGAGCGCGGAGCATCAGCAGAGATGTCTCTCCACATCAGTGTGCTTCAGACTGACCACCATCAATGGCATTTTTCTGTTGTCACATTCCATTCGCCTTCCTTTCTGCCAGCTTCTCTTGGACTGTCCTTCAGAGACATTTTCAATAGGATTACGGAATAATGCGACCCCACAACCACCACCAGCAGCCCCTCCCAGCTACCGTATATGGACCTGTATGCACCCCCCTCCCACTACTATCCTACCAGCCCTGCATCTGCCTCCCTCCCCTGCTTTCACTTCATCAGTTCCTTCAGAGAGCTCTCTTCACTAGAGATGAGGAACAATGACCTACTTCATCCTGAGGAATGTCCATCACCCCCCTACCACCCCCCAAATAATCCAAGCCCCTTCTCCCAGACCCCACACCACCCTCCTTGCCCAATTTTCTTAATCTGAATAAAATGAGAATTCCACAGAGCCTCTGAAACATGTTTCACCTTCAGTCTCACACACACTCGCCCTTTTTATCCATTATCTGTGCCCCCCACCCCCCTCTCACAGACCTTCTGTCCCGTTGCAGTTTCTCGGGGTGCCCACTGCGTGGCTTTGAAATGTAAAGTTCCCATGCTCTCGCAGGGGGAGTCACTAAATGCTCTCTGCTACCAGTACACACAAACACACTCTCGCACATTCACACTCACACAGAGGACCCGAGTAGTGCTGTCACTTCCACTTCAGACTGACACACTAAAAAGAAAAAATGAGATAGAGGAGGGGTAAGGGTGGCTTGGGGCGGGTTAAGTTGAGGGCTTTTTTTAAGAACTTCAAATCCCTACTGTGTCGCCAAGGATACCGGAAACACTGCAGCCCCTCCATTTACCTCCTCGCCATCACAAGTGCACGCGCACACACAGACACACACACAGACACACACACAGAGCCAGGGGAGAGGGCACCAAGTTCCACGCTCCATTGACAGAGATTAAAACAAAATGGTCCACCCCCACCCCTGGAATGTCATAGTAGCCACACTGACATGAAAGTCAGTGAAAGGAGACTGAGGAGGTGAAGAAGAGGAGGAGGAGGAGGAGGAGGAGGAGGAGGAGGAGGAGGAGGTGGGAGAGGCATGAAGCACGAGGACAACCCTAAACTTCTCCATTTCCTTTCTACAGTTAATTAGAGGAGTAATTCCTATATGCTAAACAGATAAGCTCCATTATGCGTCTGGACAAACCCACAGGTTTTTAAGAAGGGTGTGTGAGGGGTGGTGGCACAGTGGGGGCAGGGGTGGCGGGGATACGGAGGCTCTCTGGCCCAGGCTGAGGGGTCCAAGTATGAGCAGCATTACTCAGGCATCTTGCATTGTCATTAAAAACAATTTATGACACGCAGTCGTCTGCCAACAGGCCGAGGAGCTGAACGCTCCCTCTGGATTTCCCCATTAAAAATGTACCTGTCACTCAGCCAATGGTCTGAGAGAATCTGGGTGAAAGGTTACACATGAGAGTGTCAGCTGTAGGGAAATGTAAGGAAAAGGACGACTCCTGCTCGACTATCTGTCTTTCCCTTCCTGCACGCTCCCCCCCAGCTTGTCACTATTCCAACGTGCTGCAGAGAAAGCGCTAAATTACGAACAATGATCCTGGGCCCAATCCATCACAGGAACAGAGGAACTGACCGATCTCCTCCCACTTCCTCTTCCAAAAACTCCCCCCACTAGTGTCCCTATAAACTATGCTCCTCCCAATCCCAGCCCAGGCGGTAATTGCATCCTATTTGTGCCAATTAGTCGCCGAGCTTCTCCCTTTTCTTATGGTATGGGATTCCGTCCCTCCTGCTGCTGAGCTCGGTGCTCAGATGGATGTCGCTTGTATGTGTCTGGAGGCAATGGGGCCATAATCCAAGCGCTTAATTCCCAGACATGGAGTTGCTCTGCTGGACAGGGTCACTGCAGCAGGACAGGCTGAGGTCAGAATAAACGCGCAGCGACGAGACACACAGAGAAAGAGAGAACTATTTCTGGCTCTGGTCTTAATTGGCCATGACTCTTCGCTCCAGGCGCATGATGAGAGCCTGCCCAATCACATACACTACTTCCTGAGTTTATTAGTGCGCGAGCGAACGCTGCGTTCGTCTTCATGTGCAGCTGCGTTGTGCACATGTGCGCACTCCTTGTGTTGTCACGGCCGCTGCTGTCATTTCTCTGCAACAGTAAGCAGACCAATGAGCACTTCCTGTTCCCATTTCACTGGCTGTAAGCGCTTCCTTCGGTGGCGTCTTGATGTGACAAAAGGAAGTAATAGGCCGGCAGCCTGAGCCCGTCACCACATTTGATGTGAGAGAGAGAGAGAGGGCCTGGCGATTTAGGTAGAAGAGAGCACAGCAGGGCTTTGTAAAGAGATCCCACATCTAACTGTTGAGAGACTGCAGCAACCTGCCTACAGTGATGATGAGGAGGGAGCACGCAGGGAAGAGGTTCATGGTCATCCGTAGAGCTGTGCCCTTCTGATAAACTGGACGTTCTTTTTGGGCGTTGCCAAGCTTTAGAATTTTTGCGCAAGCCAGTTGTTATGACTCCGTTACAAAAACACTCCGTGCTGAATAATAGCGGAAAAATTCCTAAACAAAACAATATTTATGCAATAGTTGATCGGTGGTGCTCTGGATGGATAAACTTGACATAAGGAGCCGAAGCCACAATTGTTCAGAAAGATTATTTTTACGAAATTGTGGTTCTGGTATCAGTTCCTCTAAAATCAAACACCGTGAACACTATTTTAATCTCAACGTTCCACTCTAAAGTCGAACCCTGTCACGGAAACAACATCTTCATTTGCTCGCACGCATCTCGGGTGTTGTTTTTAAACCTGGTTTGTGGTCGTTACCTAAACGTGACACTGACATTTCTGAAGCTGACCATTTGTTACAGGCTGTTTTTGTATATTATGGACGAGATGATTAAACGAGAAAATAATAATTTATAGATTTCTCAGTAATGAGAACAGCCCTTAATATTGCCACTAAGCACCAGATGAGTTGTGCAAGACAAACAGGGTGGAGGACATGCATGCGTGAGAACTGAGTGCAGTGAATCACAAGCAGCACTTGGACACAGTGAAGAGAGATGGAACGAGAAAGAGCGGCAAAGAGAGGGGTTTTTGGGAGAGTGAGGCATAAGAAGGGGACAAAGGGCAGTAAGAAAGGAGAAAAAGATGGGCGGGACAGCTCGAGCAGCCACTGCATTCCAACACGTCACATTCCTCTTCACATCTGGCTGCAATACACATGCTCCCTGTTACTCACCATCCCTCGCTGCCTTTCACAGACACATAAGATCTGACCCACATGTGTGCACACCAATGCAGAGCTATACACATAACCTCCTTTAACAAGAAAGATTCCAATGCACCAGGAAACTAAAAATATTTTTTCTTCCCATGTTTTTCACTCAGCCTGTTTGGGAATCCTCATCCTCCCCTCTATCCTATCATCGCAGGGCTGCAGTGGTGGCATGGTTTGGTGGTTGAAGGTATTCAGAGCTGCCCTGCTTCCTCTGTGAGTCAGCACTGTTGCATGTTCCCATGCGCTCTGGCCCTCAGCAGGGGAAACCTGATCCCAATATTTACAGGCATACACACATGTGCTCACACACAGAGGAACAGGAAGTATAGAGACGACTAAATCTGAAGATGTGTGTGGTCCGTCTGGAAGCACGCGTGTCTCTCTGGAGAAAGGGAAGCCTGTATTTCTTTTATTTTATTTTTTTTACATTTCCTTCAGGGGGACGATGAGACAGGGAGCAGAGACATTGGGAGACAGGTGGACAGGCCAGAAGACACAGACTGGCTGTCTCTGCTATGAGCAGTGTGCTGGCAGGTGGGAGTGTCCATCAAAAGGGAAAAAAAATAAAAATAAATAAAAGTGTAGCACAAATGCTGCGATGAGGAAACCAAAGCCAGTCTTACAACATAACCTGAAAAGCTGCATGTGTTTGTGAGCCAGTGTGTTTGCTTACTGTCAAAGTGGTCATGCCTCTGTTTGAAGGTGGATTGTAGGCTGGTGCTAAGCTTGGAGACGGGAGCTTTGATCTCCGTGTGGCTCTGCTGGCTTAGCTTCTCCTCCATCTCCACAGTGCAGCAGGAGTAGCCCTGCGGACACACTTTCAGGGGGACTCCTGGAACAGACAAGGGAGAACGTGCGTTAAATTTCCACGTCATCTGAGAAACATGCAAGTCAACACAAATTAACTCGAGGAACAAGTCCTGATTTGAAATAGAAACATAAAATTTAAGATTCGATTATGATGCTGTTAATGTCACTGTAGCAGCAAGTAATGCAGACCAGTCATTGATTTCTTCCCTGGGATTCAGACCTTATGCTGAGAAATAACAGGTTCACCTCTCACCAAATCAAACGCACCCTGGCTGTTAAAGCCCCCTTAAATGCACTTAATTGCAGCTCAGAGGAGCCTTTAGCTGGCCGCTTTATAGAGCCCCGCTCTTATCCCGACACTCCCCTGTCTTGATGGATAGTTCAGTGCCAAAGCTTTCTCTGAGTGCTGTCCCTCCTAAACAGTGTTTAAGAGGAAACGATTAACTTTTCGCCCACACTGCAGGTAAGTGCGCTGACGTCAACCACAAGCACATGAATGGAGATAAACATATGTGCAAGCACGCTGGGCTGAGGAGTCTGAAAATGCTCTCCAAGTAATGTAAATTAGAAAGTTTTGGACTCCTTATTTCGGTGTAGGGCTGCCACAAACGATTATTTTGATAGTCGACTAGTCATCGATTATTTTTGCGATTAGTCGACTAATCAGATCATGCATCCATTGGACGTAAAACGTACAGCTTATTGCACCAGCACACATCTGCTCTTATATAACTATCATTAGCTTACAGCTTGAAGTGTTTAAGGTATGTGCTAACTAAAAATAAAGACAAGATGATAGTTTATTAAATTTTAATGAAATGTGCAGGTTGTTTCAGTGAAGTTTAATAAACTCATCTGTCTAAAAAACCGGGGGGAAAACGGGAAAGAAAACAGTCAAAGGCTACGTCCACACGTACCCGGGTATTTTTGAAAACGCAGATTTTTCTATGCGTTTGCACCTTTCGTCCACACGTAAACGGCGTTTTTGGTCACTGAAAACGAGATTTTTAAAAACTCCGGCCAGGGTGGATATTTTTGAAAACTCCGTTTTTGCATTTACGTGTGGACTAGAAAAACGGAGAAAACGCAGCGTCAAAGGTGTGCGCATTTTTTGACGTCACACTGTGCGCCACGTTATTGTTTCGGTGAAATGAATTTCTACAATACTGTTACTGTTAATTCTACTCTCTGCAGTGTTTAAATGCTTACATATACACACAGTTACTGTCCCTCCACACATACGACTCGGTTCTGCTTCTATGCCCCAGCTTTGTTTACTTTTTCCCACCGAGGCTTCTAGACTTCTGATTGGCCAACATTTCTGCACGGTTAGGAATCTAGCGCCACCTGCTGCTTTGGCATGTTCATAGCAGCGTTTTCCTTCATTTCTCCCTTTATGTGTGGACGGGATTATTTTTTAAAACGAAAACGGAAAATCTCGTTTTCAAAAACCCGTGTACGTGCAGTGGCGTGTCCAGCGGGGTGGCCTGGGGGGGCACAGGCCACCCCCCCAACCAGACTGGCCACCCCAGGTGCCACCCCAAAGGCAAAACAATAAAATTCAATCAAATATCAAATGTCCGATTATGTTTTCACGGTGAAGCTCAGATATCCGAGTGTAAGTGAATGCAGCATCGGCTTCTGCGCTATGTGCATCACGTTAGCAAAGGTAGGAGAGCCAAGCACGAAAGACGGCACTGCAGGAAACAATTTTTCGGTGAAAGAAAATGAGGACAGAATAAATGTCCCGGTAAGTAATATTAAGTTTGTTGAGTTTAGTAAACTTCGGTGAAATTAGAATCCCAAGGAAAAAATAACACTTAAAGAATTATTGCAGCCGTGGAATATTTCAGACAGTATGCTACTGAGGGCAGCTAACATAAGAGTTATGAGTTATAAGATATAATCTAAGTCGTAACATTGCTGTATGGAGCTGCAGATTTGGTTGCAGGTTAACATAGCTGGACTGGCCATCGGGCATACCGGGCATATGCCCGGTGACTTATTTTTTATTTTTTTTTTGTAATGGCATGAACAATGAGAGGTGGTGGATTGGCCAGATGCAGGTCGATGTGTAAAAATAACTCAGTTGTTTGGTGGTGGCTATGGCGGGGCTTCCACAGAGGCCAGCAGGTGGATGAGGGAAGGGGAGGCAGGAGGAGAGCCCCGAGGCAGCCGCCAGTCCGAGTGTCAGGTGAACTGAACTTCAGGTAAGAAGTTATGACCTGCAGTCTATCTGGGTCAGATATAAACCAAGTTTAGGTGGAGTTTATTTTCGTTGTGCTGACTTTTTACCCTCAGTTGCAATAACTCATACTGCGTTCTAGCCAGCTTGACGGAGTTTTTATACAGCTGGGTGGGTGCTATGATGTTACTGATAGTGAACTTTATTTTATTCATAAGGTTAGTAGAGTTGCCAACGGCTCCTTAAAAAAATGGAATGGTCCCTCATTCAGAGAAAATATTACACGTTTCGT
This sequence comes from Haplochromis burtoni, assembly GCF_018398535.1. Classification (NCBI taxonomy): domain Eukaryota; kingdom Metazoa; phylum Chordata; class Actinopteri; order Cichliformes; family Cichlidae; genus Haplochromis; species Haplochromis burtoni. Next base: position 499,031 of record NW_024582380.1, read on the forward strand.
ATTGAGCTGAGAAGAGACGCAGTTTGTCCCGGACTTTAGCTAGAATGGAAAAAGACACAAAGCTGGAGTTATTCTGTGTCTTTGCTGCACAGCTGCCTCTTCTTCTCTCATTCTCTCCCCTCCTCTCCTGTTCTACTTCAATCATGAAACTGATCAATGATCAGCTGATCGGCTCTCTTGTTTGTTTATCGCCCACTTTGCGCAGAAAGAGGAAACCAGCGGATGTCGCGCTAAACAACAGCAGCACGTTTAAGCTTGATCAGCTGTTGTTAGAATTTATTTAATATTAATTTCTAGTATCAGCTGATGTTTGCTGGAGCCACAGCTGTAAAGCTGCTGGTCATGATGTCGGTTTGGATATGTGGTGAGAGGGAAACATGAAGATGAAACCAGGAGATGTCCTTACTGAATCATCAGAGCTGAACAGGTGATGGAGAAACAGGTTTACCTTTTAGGTGACATGGAATGAGTTGAAGTTATGAACTGTTTCTGAGAGACAAATAACACCAGGATCCTTTTCTAAGTAGCTGACAGCTGGTAACTGTGCAGGGGCGGATCTAGCAAAGTGTTGCCAGGGGGGCAGGTAGGGCATTAACAGGGAGAGGGGGGCACAAAGAAATACTTTTCTTTCTTATTCTCATTTAAAATGTCTCAGCTTTTAATAAATAATTATCTGAATCTTACAACCAAAGTTTTTATCTGACGTAAAATGTATAGAAATCATACATATACCAACAAGACTGTACATCACTGTCACAACAGCGTTTGTTTTCATTCAAAGGCTTTATGGCTTTAATACCTGGGGGGCCGGTCTCTAGTCAAAATGCCCGATTTTCTGTCCCAGTCCAGCCCTGCAGGTTAATACTGGCAGTGTCACCATGCCAGCTGACTGTATTTCATCATCAGCCAGTGTTGTTCTTTATCAATATTACCAAAGTTTACCATAAGGCAGCATAGAAAGTATTTACTTGCTTTCAGGTTTTATTCAAATGTTAGTCTTTTCAGTTGTTTCCCCACTTTTTTCCTGTTTCAAAATCAAACACCAGTTTGTGAGAAGATTATCTTCTTTTTTTAACAGGCAGATAAAGTTTTACATTGGCATTGGCTAATTTGTCAATTGTTTGTTACAAATGTTCGTATTTTAATATTCAAAAATGTTTTTGCCCAAAACATATGTGCACTATATGTCAGTAAAAATACTATGCAAATATTGCTGTCCTTGAATGCTGAGTAAACACTGACAAAGCACTGATTGTATCTCTTGTACTTTATCAACGCAGTATCTAAAAACTTTGCACCGTAGTGGTTAAAATCTCATTCTAATAAGAGTTAAAAGCGCATTCGGTTATTAGGTTTATAGGATTATTGAATTATGGTTAACGGTTGGTAGAATTTTTTTTTAAACATTATCTGCCAATTACATCTGCCACCCTTCTCCAAATCTGTGCCCCTACCTGGCCCCCCCAACAAAAATTTTCTAGACACGCCACTGCCGTGTACGTGTGGACGTAGCCTCAGTCTCTGACTGGAAGCGCTAATTCGTCATTCGGCTTTTGTCAGACTAAAGTAACTGTTAAAACTGTTTGAAAAGCTAAGCTATACAACAAGGAGAGATTGAGAATTTCCTTTTAGTTCTCAGTTTATTTGATATTGACAAAAGTTAGTCAGTTTTGTCTGTTCTTCTGTAAAACAAACTAAGATTTATTTTTAGAATTAATATTTTGTTTCTAAGTGGAATTGACAATTTAGTCTGTTTCGTTTGTTCTATTTTGAAACTTAAACGCTTTAGCGGCTGCCTTTTGTGTAGTTTGCAATATTTGCCTTTATTTATCTGAAAAAGTCTCATGTTCCTTAAGTACATCTACCCTGTTGAACTTATTATGGGAAATAAATATTTAAA
>NW_024582380.1:509070-520755 GCF_018398535.1 Haplochromis burtoni
TGCTCCTTGCTATCTAAAATATAACAGGACACTAGAGCTGGGCAATAGAACGATAACGATATGTATCGCGATATAACTTTTTCTCGATAGAAAAATTAAACTATCGCGATAGACCTCGCCGCTCTTGTCCTCTTAAAAAAAAAAAAAAGAAAAAAAAAAAAAGAACAGCCAATCCAAATTAAGTAGCGCAGAGCCGAACCAATCACAGCCGCAGCGTCACGTCACGTGACTTGTTACGTACAGCACAAGTGCCAAGCCGCACATGTGTATTTGTTTGGGAAGCAGCCAGCCACCGTACTGCCCGGGTAATGGAGGAAATGAGTGTGCCGACTAGAAAAATCAACCGAGCGTGACCGAAGGTTACCGAAGAGAAAACAATGATGGTTCCAATGCCTGGAGGATATTATACCGTTCACGGTAATACCGGTATAATGTTAGGCAACGATAGGAAAATGAAATATCGCGATAGAACATGAGTAAAACGCGCATGCGCAGTGCCTTTGTTTTCATACGCACATGGCCGATTGTTGAGTGAAACAGATGAACCAGAATTGGTTTGTAAAAATGGTGCAACTTCAGTGATGTGGAACTGGTTTGGTGTTTGTCCGTCAGATACACGACAAAGCACATTTTTAAAAACAAGCTGCTGATTATTTCACATTTTACTTGTGAGCAACGGCACATTTAAATCTTACAAATATAGTTATTTGGCTTATATCGTGATCGATATCATTATCGTCTGAAATGGAAAAAAAACATATCGTGATATGAAAAAATCTTATATCGCCCAGCTCTACAGGACACCGGAGTAAATTCTCAAGCATCTCACACTTCTGATAATCAGTTGTCTGCTTGACGTTTATTCAGCTGTGTAAACTTCAATCTAATCCAAACTGATTTACTCAGGAACAAATAAAATACTACAAAAAGCCAAACAATAACATTTGTAAGTTATCTAAGTGACTTATACTACATGTTTAACCTGAGTAGTGAAAGATGGCGATGGGTTTGAAAACGATTTGCCGGGAGTCCGATGTTCTCACCGGCTCTATTGAGCCTTGAACCCCGGCTAGCTATCGAGCTAGTGGGTAACAGACGTCTCCGAAAATGTCGGAGCGCTTTTGAAAATATGTGGGGTCTTGATAAACTGAGCAGATATTTGAAGTTTACACAGCTACATTCTCACCTGAAAATATGTTAAACGTTTATTTTGTGACCCAAAAAGATAATAAGAGTAATATTAAAACTAACTAGCTGCCACCATTGTTGACAACTGCGCTGGGCCGTGCTATGAATTCTGGGACACTGCTTCTTCTTCTTCGGGGTTTAACGGCAGCTGGCATCCTTGTACATGCAGTGCTGCCATCTTCTGTTTCAGTCCGTTATTACACTCTTAAATCCTACTACTCATTCCTGCGTCTTTTGGGATCTTACAAAGCTTCAAACGACGCATCGAGTATTAAATCAGTCGTCGACGATTTTAATAGTTGATGTAATCGTGACTAGTCGACCAATCGTGGCAGCCCTATTTCGGTGTGAACTGAAAGTGTATATATGTATAAGATTTCCATCAAGAGTAAGTGCCAAGTGATGCCTTCTTCAAGGCTCGTTATACTAGAGAAGTGGTGTTCTTCTCCCCTAGAATCTCAGCACGAACAGCTGGGGTACAAAACTGACAGACATGGCTCTGAAAGATTGACTCGATTAAAAACAAAAGCAAAACAGCAGCCTGTTCATCTCTGTTAAAACCCAAATACTGTGTCTGACAAAATGCGAACTGCCAAAAGTCAGTTTACCATCCAATTAAAAGGAGGGTCAATGGAGGACGTATGCAAGCCGCAGCTGCAATAATGTTTTGTTTTAAATGTAGCTGTTGGAATCTGGGAGAACACAGGGATCCTTTCACTGGATCCCAGCACCAGCAGCCAGTTTAGTTTTCCCCACCAGCTTGTGCTGAACACGTTCCTGCTACTTGCAGGACTAGCATGTCATTCATGGACTGACGCTTTGGGATTATCAGCCACACTCATTCAAAAAAATAAATACATAAAAATCCTGGATTAGTGTTTTCAGATTTCACCAAGTTCCCACATTACTGACACACTATTAATACTTGATACCCTCACAGTTATTCAAAAAGGTTATTATTGGTTTAAACATTTTATGACAAGTTGAGACTTTTCAACATTAAAAAAAACAAACAAAAAACCCAAAACCCTGTACTTCCTTTAAGTGACACTAAAAGAACCGTATGTAAACCACATCTGGCCATTCCATTCACTAACATGTCCTGAATAAACCTGGCAAAGCTACCTTAAGCTCATCTTTTATTCCCGTCACTTTCAGCGCTGATAATCAGTTATTATTCACTTCCTTGTGTTACTCGTTTCTGTTACACTCAGGGAAGCTGCTCTGCTGCAGCTGAGGTTCTGCCTGTTGAAACTGGTTTGATTACATTAAAATCAAAGCATATGACTGGGATTTTTCCCCCGCCTTGTGTTATCTTCAAATGTTTAATGCGTTGCTATGACAACCCTGACAATGTGGATGTGTTTCTCTGTGACATCTTGAGGCTGCTTTCATTACTGCTGTAAATGTAATAGAAGACGCCCATTGAATTCTATTAGCAAACAGGGCCCGACTTTTGGTGATTTTTCTTGGCAGCACAGCATAAAAAGATTACACACACACACCAATATTTTCTTCAGCACAGTGAATCAAACATATCATAGTTCCTAGCATGTTTGAATAAGCACCTAGAACTTAAAAATAATGAAACTTAAGGGTCAGACGTGACTCTCAGCAGTGCAATCGTCTAAACGGGGCACCAGAGGGAGGGATGCACCCTGGCGCCATAAACTGGACGCCTCTGTCTGGGATCGAGTCCAAATAAGCCTCAAGTCACCCCTTCTCCTCAAACTCATCCCCCTTGTTCCTTTAAACATATGCACCTACCTCTCACACATACCCAGGCACAGTTGGCACCCCATACCTAAACATATTCACACATCACATCACCGCTCAACACATGGCTCTTTGTATGAGGAGCCTGATTGGAGGTACGCAGACACACACAAACACACACACACAGGCTGAACTTTTAGGTGAAACAACCATCCAGTCTCTCCTCGAGCAGGGCCCCCTGCTTGCCCACAGCGCAGGCGTACAATCAAAAGGGCTATATCCATGTGGAAAATAGACGTAGTTACCAAAGTACACAAATAAAAGTGAGATGGTCAATATTTCACAGGAATGTCTGTACAAATGTCACATTGTTAGCTCAAGGGATTAGGTCTCTGAAAACTGAAGAATCTTAGCTAATGCATACTTTGTGAAAACATTTTGGCAGCCAATTGCTCAAACCGCTGGGAGAGAAACGGCACCCGCTGGAACAAAAAGAGCGCGCAGCAAAAACGAACAGTTAGAGCTTATAAAAATCAACATCCCACTGACATGTTTCTGCCTCACCATTGCAGGGAAAAAAGGAAAAAGCTTTGTCAGTTGATGCATCAGTCATTTCTCCACCAGCACTAGCATGAATAGTCTTTGTGCGACGAGTTGCCTGATGGAGTTCCTTTGAGGGGCCTCCGTCATCCCCTCCAGTTTCCCCAAGTACTTTAAGATGTAATAAGACAGTGACAGAGCATTGTTCAAGTGTCACTTAGAAGAGGGAAAACTGCAATTTATGGCAGGGAAAACGAGAGAGTAGCATCTTGTAAACAAACATGCGACTGTGTCGTGGCATTCATGGGCTCTTTGCTGCCTCTCTGGCCTTTCCTTTGTGGCTGTTGAGGGGGGAGCGACCACCATCCCCTTTAAATGGCTCATAAAATAAGTCACTTCCCTTTGACATTGTCCTGCCTCTCAAACTTTGTTCTCAGAGGAAGGATGGTGGGGGAGGTGAAAACGCCTTACAGACAAAAACCAGATTAGACACCTCGCCACCCCCTCTGCCTGCCATCATGTGCCCCTGAACCAGACGGACCTCAAAGTGCCCCCCGCTGCCGCCTCGCCCGCCACCACCCTGCAGGCTTAACCAGCGAGGTCAGGGGTTAACAGCGACTCCTCTGAGAGAGGTCCTGTCCTCTGACCCCTCCTCTCCCTCCCTGTCCGCTAGCCAGCACATCCACCACACACACAGTTAGTCATATCTCAAACCCCAATCACTCCAATAATAACGCTGCCAACACACATATCCCCCCAAACAAAAATTGTAAAAATCCTCACAAGTACAGGCAATTAAGAGACACGGGAACAGACAACATATAAAAAGGACTACTTAACGGGCACACACTACAATTGTTAAAACTGCAAAGAGAGGTGTGGAGGAGGCCACAGGGTGCAGCATGTCACGAACCATACACAGCGCTCTGTCACTAATTGGAGCCTAGTCATCTGTGACTGAACCATAACACCGAGCTTTCACACGACCATCAACATTTGTAAATAATTAAAATGATAAATGCAGCTTAAAGCTCATGTATATACACAAACACACACTTCAGTCCCAGTGGAATGCAGGTCGTTTGAGATGGCGAAAGCTGGGAAATCTCACTTCGAAACACCAAAAATGTGCGGGCGCCTTCCAAGTCGCTCTGATTTATGTGCGAATGCTCAATATATAAAACAAAAGATTCAAACATTCCCAGCCGAGTGAAGTACGAGAAAGAAAAATGAAAAACAACACCCGTGAATGCAAAGGTTCACTATTAATTCACATATTATGCTCGGTCCTGTAAAAGGGAGAGTGCTGCTAGTCTGCTGAGCGTTACTCACACACGTTGTTGTAAATTTGCACACCCTTCAGCCATAACATTCTCCTTTTGCTTCTCACCTCTGTCTGCGGTGCTATTTTCCCGAGGGGGTTAAGAGATTGGTGCCATTTGTTGGGCAACTTTCTTTTCTTGCGCCGCATCCTGTCAGGCACAATCACGTGAACCAAACCTGCGGCGGAGCAGGTCGACGTCACCGCTCATTTAAAAAAGGTGTGATATTTTACGCACAAGCATGACGTTAAGGGCAGAATAATTTGTGGATTGATTTAAATGAGGAGAAAGAGATGAAAAAATAAGCAAACAGCTGCGCATATCCCTTCCAAAAACATAAAATCATAGCATTCCCCCTCCAACTCATTCCCTTCTTAGATTCTTTCCTGTTGCAACATGTTGTCAAATCAGCCCGTTCTTTTTGTCTCCCTCTCTTCCTCCCTTTCATCTCCAAGAAGCCTAAAGTTGTCGTCTGTATCCGGGTTTTAAGAAATCCTTTGACTGATTCGCTCATTCGTCACTGATCCATTAGTTTTCTCAGCTAATGTAATGTTCAAAAGAATTCTAATAGTTCTGCGCTTAATGCAGAACTAAATAACTCAGTACAGACTAAAAAATGCTTCGCTTTTTAAGTCAGCTTTCACTAATTACTTTGGGAAGTGAGTATTTTGAAATTACACCCTCACAGCTATGCAAAATGATGGAATGAATGTTTTCTGTGCAGGGCTTAGCGATTCAGTGTCGGCCATGACTTCAGTCTAGTGTTACTTTATCCCGTGATTTTTCACAGTACAGCTAGGATAAGTGCTTTTCAAGAAATTCTTTAACCAAGCCTTACTCAAACCTTGTTTACAGCTTGGAAGGGGGGGGGGGGGTTATAACAAACATTCACTGCCTGCTACTCAGTACAACCGCAGACTTGCTGAAGGGCATCATGCCAGCACTAGTTCAGGGAGGGAGGGGGAAGTGTCTCTGGTTCACTTTCCACATCCACATTTTCCTTGCTCCCTTCTGAGGAGTCAACCTACTCATGTCTGCAAGGTGACCATTACGTTAAAGTAATTACTGTTCAGATATCAACTTGAAAAGTGTGCCCCCTTTTTAAGCTTAAACACCACTACCATCACATTCAGCAACTGGGAAAAGAAGAAGAAAGAAAAAGAAGAACAAAGAAGAAGAAGAAAAGAAGAAGAAATAAAGCAACGTTAAACGCACACTCTAATATCCTGAATACATACTGAGCTTCAGCTGAATTACCGCAAAGGGAGAAAATGTTCAGCAACATTATGCTGTAAGCGGAAACCATTATTAGAGACTGGGCTGTTCATATGGAGATCATCAGGGCAGGGCGATATTTCCACCTACTCCTTTTCTACACTTCAGCCCTTACAAAAATAGAGTAATGACAAGTTTATGGCAGCTTTGGCCAAACCAATAATGCTTTTTGGGTCCCGGACCATTAGGGACGTCCAAGAGATTCTGAATGTGCTGGGAGGGGAATTCTGAGTCTGAAGTCACAAGCCTCAACAAAATGGTGGGTAGAAATGCTGCCCTGTATCCATTGTTTGTGAAGTTAAGAATAACCGAACCAACAAATTCTGCACTTGATGGACAAGAAACGATTGTTTAACGTGGTTCTACTCAAGCGGTGTCGTCAGCGCCTGCATAGAAGCAAAGCTAACGAACACAGCTGATCATAAGCTGTGTGTCAAGTCAAGTGTCTGCACAGAAATCCCGTCTGCTCTACAAACACAGCACAGCACCACTGACCCGGACATCTGCTCTAAAGAAGACACTACAACACATGCTGTAGAGCTGTGGCTCCTCACAGGGAGTGGCAGTTTTTGGAGACAGGCTCCAGCTAACCTATGACTCACTCACACTCACACACACACACAGCTCTCGTAACTACCCTCTAGCTTGTAAAGGATGCAAGTGAAGTGGGCAATGGCTTTAAAAATTTAAGTTAAGCGGTAAAATCTTTTACGACGGTCATTTCAAACTTAAATCCAAACATCTGCAAAAACAGAAAACGTGCCTGGAACAAAAGGTTTTCCCTCAGCAGGATCACCATCTTCATGAAGTTATTCGTCCTAGACAAAAACTGCATGTGCTACAATACTTCTAGACCATACACTAAACTGCGTTTTGTTGATCCGTTACTGAATATGTCCAATAACAATGATAGTTGTCTCTATAGCAGGGCTGTAAACAATTATTATTTTTTAACTTTGAGGATTATTCGTGTAAGTTTTAGAGATTTGTTTTTCACCTTTATAGCAGGAAAAGAACCCAACAACCATCTCAGGCTGACCGCATGACATAACACTCAGCATCACACTGCAGGTTAGCTCATTGTTGCCAAGCATCGTCTGAAGGACCGCCTTCTTGTTCATCTTATTGGGAAGCTTTGATTTCACTCACAGCAGGTTAACAAGATGTCGAGTAACGACAACTCTGAGTCTGTTAGTCAGCTGACCATAAAGCGACCATCGTTCACATGATGAGTCAAGGCACCGATGTTGTTTCAGCCTTGGAGGTTAATGCAGACTACAGTCACAGAGGAAGTTGATCACTAGTGTCGAGCTTGGGAAACTCGAACACCGCCTGTGACGTGAAAGATTTACTCCACTTAGAACAATGTTCACCATCCATTTGTGAGGGAGGAAGTTGAGGTTTAGCGGAGTACTCTCTGGAGTGAATATTCAGAGCTATGCAGGCAGCCACAGAGCTTTGGATAATAACTGTGCAAAATGATGTTTCCTTAAATAAATCAAGAATTAAAATCTCTTCCACCGCACAGCTGTGAAAACACCAAACTGCCAAAATGTACTTGTCACGTGGCATCAGTGTGAGGAGGGGAAAAAAATAAAAATGTGGCTACTGCTGCGGTGCAAGAGCAAAAAAATCATTAAAATCCTAAAGTGCATCTACGGTTTTTTGTTTTTTTTAAGAAAACAAAAACAAAAGCAGTAGATGCCTCCTGCCATCTCAGCAGAAAAACAGAGCACGGCCCAGCTCCAATTTAGAGTGAAGAAATGTCACATTTAAGGCTTTATCTGCGCCAAAATCTGCAAGATTTTGTCCAGCTTGCGAGTTGTTCTCTCAATGGCTCTCAACCTAACAAACAAACCTCACACTAGGATCCATAAATCGGAGCCCTTCGCCACCAGAGTCCATTTCTGATTACTAAACCAGTCGGGGGCTCGGGCCAATTAAAACTCTCCATTTGTGAACATTCCAAAACGCTGTCATCCATGAACATTTACCCAGAAGCCCCTGGGGAGATTCCTCAACACTGCCCTGGCCTCTGGTTCGGCCTTTTTTTTTTTTTCTCCCCCCTTCTCCCATCCCAGCCCTGCATCTCCGGCTTTGTCTCCCCACACAAAAGCTCCCTGCCTACACCACTTCCCAGGTCACTGCTTTGTCAGGACTTCAGCTCGCTTCTTAACTTCCCCAAGTGCATTTAACAAGTCAAACCAAATTCCAGCCGCTGTTCCGCAACTGCTCTGCAAGTTCACCTGCTGGACTTTATATGCACATCTGTTCACGCAAAACCTGCTTGAATCCCTGACCAATGCATGCAAAACAGCTATATGTTCTGATTAAAGACTGTGCATGTGGATTCAACGGGTTCAGGCATTAGTGCTTAAAATGCCCATTTTAAATTAAATGCTCTTAAATTAGAATAAAACGGTTCAACATTCGGCCCAGAAAGAAGCACGCAGGTCAAACCACGGTCATAACTGCCCTGAAATTAGATTATAGACAGAAAGGTCAGGCCTCCAACACAACTGCGAGTTTAGCCTCTAACCACGAGGGCGCTTGAAGCCATAATTCATATTAACATAGTTATGGGGAATTCATAGTTCAAACAGAAGTGGTTTGGTTCAGGATATGATTTAGCTTGGGGTACTTTCATAGTGTGCGCCGCACAAACTTTCTGCAACATGTTTTACTTTCTGAAAACCTCCCGTCCATAAATCAGCCCCGGTTCAGTGGGATGACTGCTACTCAGCTCCGCTTAGCCAGCTGGTTTTTGACGCATCTGTGTCAAGTAATGCACAGAGAACAGATTCGTACATAAAAGAAAAGACAACACTAAACACTTGCGAGTAAATCAAGAAACGTTCCTTCCTACCATCACTCTGCTGGGAATCTTCCTCAACAACTGCACCATCTATCAGCACGCGTTGGATTCACGTTAACAACTGGTCTAATCTTTTAACCTTCCCCACATCTATCTCTCAGGTGATGCTGCCTTTGATGAGCCGCAGATTTGAAGTATTAGACCCATGGCTTCAACTACAGATTCCACCTTGCCGCTTTAGTCTTTCAGTGTTTGCGTGTACACGCGTGCGAGGAAATGTGACGCAGTTACAGCGAGAGAGAGCGAGACTGTTACGCTGAAGATTTGCAGAGACAAGCAGACAGAGTTTGCAGACAAATGGAGAGAACAAGTTACAGCACAGCGTGATTATCACAAGGGAAGAGCAAGAGGGGGGGGGAGGAGGCACAAAAGACGTTCCTGGCTTGTCCCTATACACCAGCCCTCCATCTTTCCACTGACTCATGGCACACAAATGAAAACAGACTTTAAAGGAGAAGATGAAAAACACTCTTTACTTAACGCCAAGTGCTTTACCAGGGGACCCTGCGCAAACACTGTTGTGCTGTCAGAGAAATGGACTACCGTTAAGCTTGCAAATAGATGTGCTTCACACACAACGCATGAGAGCTATGCAGTAGAATATATGGAGAAAGCTTAAACCAGTTTGTGGCCTTTATGTGTGCCCTGTGCAAGTCGCAAAACCCAAATTAACACCCTGCCACTCAAAAAAATTCTAATTTTTCGAAACATACGAGGGCTCTTAAAAGACCTGACATGCAAACAATACATTTCATTGTTGGTAGTAAAACCCAACGAACCACTCCTAAGGACTAGGAGCTCTTTGACAATGTTTATAACAGACCTCAAAAAGCAGCTGAAGTCCACCAGATGTTGAGGCAGGACGGGGCCCGGCGAAGCCCCCCCAGGCAGAATGAGGTCAGGTACAAGATCAAGTTTCTGGAAGCTCAAAGCTACAAGGGGGGGGGACAACAAAGATTCTGATATACCTGTTGGGCCTTACGAAACTGGACACCCAACAGAGGCGTTGGGAAGAGAAGCACTCACTGCCGACTGTCAAAAGGAGCGGAAAGACTAAACCTTGGGGTACAATGCTTTAATGGTTCTCAGTCATGGATGGCTCAGTCTGTTCACGACGATGTGCACCGAATGGGTCGATAAATCAAAGCTACTTGCTGTTTCAGTCATTCACAATATTTCAACCACTGGCGCGCCGTCTCGCATTCCCACATAACGAGTAATTTTTCTGCCCACAAAGCACACACTGACCAAATGATTTGCAGCCATCACTTAGCAAAGCATTCGATCCTTTTATGTGTATGTTTTTTATCACGCTCCTTTACCCGGCCTCAACCAGAAGAACATCTGCCGCTGTCTCCTTCATCTTTTCAAAACCTACTTTTATCGTGGTGCGAACTTATCAAGTTCACAAAGCTATGTCGAGCAGCCAAAAATCTGACTATTGCTTTTTTTGGGGGATGTTTACGCAAGAAAAACAAGAGAGCTTTTTGATCTCAAACAATATAATTTATATGAAAATAAATCCAAGAGTGAGCAGCGCACAAGGAGAGAGAATGGGTAAATATTAGGAAACCTATTAAGCTAACTGCAGTTTGGAAAGTTGAGCTAAGTGACTGACTGCCATGTCAGTGGGAGCCTTGATGCAGGCCTTGGGAGTAATTAGCAAGGATTACAGCTCCTCTGGCCTGCACCCAGCACTGGGGTTTCAGCCCAAACACCCAGGCAAGTCCCTGGCTTCGCTCCCTCACAGCTTTCCCCAACCGCACAGGCCTCTGGTGGTCACACAAATCCTAATGACGATCATGACTATCAACACGGGGCATCAAGCCCGCTGGGGCTTCAGAGGAAATCAATTAACCTTGGTCGAGTTACACCTACATCTTAACCACACTCCACGCTACGTGGTGAGATGACTTGAGTGAGTGATTGGAGACACAATGCAACAGGCAAGGAGGTGGGGGGTGTCGCACTCCACCCTTGCAGTTTGAGATGAGTGCTAGCGACCCTGTACCACACTCCTCACAGCTGGCCGGGTGTCACCAAGTGGTCAGCAAAACGGCAGCTCAAATATCAGGACAAAAAAAGTGGCAGAAGCAGCAGCTTAGAAGCCTGGAGTCAACTGGCAGAGACAGGCTGAGGTGGTGAGGGAGTAGCTGTGATAAAACAACCCAAAAGCATACAGAGCAGGTATTCAAGTGATCTGACAGCACACCAAAACTAGCCTAAAGTGCTTGTCTTGATACACAGACAACATTTTTGTGTGTTTCAGAGCAGATACTTCCTCAGCTTGTGGGTTTAAAAGCATCATTTCATGTCAAAGCCAAATTTTTAAACATATTTTCATACTGGGAGACGTCTTACTGGTGCCTCCCTAACCATCAGAAGCGTGTGCAAAGCTATAACAAGAAATGTGGCTTACTTTTGGCGTTCACATAATCAAACCCTTTCAGGTCAAGTGAACAACAGTGGTAAAAGGAGACTAGACAGGAGCTAGGTGGGCTGCAAGGCAGGAAAGTGCCAGTGAACCACTTCTGACTGAAGAAAAAGACTGACTGAAGAGAAAGAACAGGAAGGGGAGAAAAGGGAAAGACTAGCAGTGAAACAAAACCTCCCAGAGGAGCTGCAAAACAGCGAGCGGCGGGAGAAGAAAATGATCTGAGGTGTCAGTCGGGAGAGAAGAGGCACAGTCGACTCTTTCGTTTTTTTTCTTTTTAAACAGCGAGCAAACAGGATGTGTTAACAAGGAGGGTTTTTTTTCTTTTTTTTTTT
>NW_024582380.1:520775-524783 GCF_018398535.1 Haplochromis burtoni
GTCATCTCTCTCAAATCAAAATACGGAAAACCGCAAGGCCAGATCAGGATTCCCCACAGTTTGCATGAGGGCAAGAGCCGCCAAATGATACAGTTGTGTTCAACTGTGGCCTGCAGTGCCAAAAATGTACTGTGAGGCGCTTGTTTAAAACCTTGTATTGTGCTTGACAGGCACGTGCACTCAGAGGGATTTACTAAGCGGAGCAGGCTAGATGTCGACTTGTACACGGCCTATATGGCCAACCGAGGATGATTCACATGCATCCAGTTGCCTCCCTGGATTCAATGAGCCTGTGTCACACATTCCCAACCACTCTCTGGCTCCCGTCTAGCCCACCACTTGTGGATATTCAAGTGGACTCGGGTACAAAACTGTCCTGTCAGTCAAATCTCTCCCTTTCTCTGCATGCCTCAGTCAGTCCCTCCAGTGCTCTCTTTGTTGCCGTGTGTTCCCAGCTTCGGGACTCCTGTGTGCAGGTCTTGGTGGTCCGGTGTGGAATGTGGTGAGGAGGGGGGAGGCAGGCCGGCCCAAAAAGGGGGTAATCAATTGTTCCCACACAGAGCATCCACCCCCCACTGATCTGTCGCTCACTTGGCCATTTGGGGGTTGTGGGGACCAAAGCAAAGGATGCAAAGCGTTGGAATTAAGGACGTCGAGTCGACGCGCGCACACACAGCTATTGAACTGATGCTACACTTGCAGCATACTAAATGAGCATAAGAGACAAACTTAACATTCCAGAGTTGTTGAAGGTGGTTCTTACCCAAAGACTAAAACAGGCCTGAATTCCCAAGATCCACGCAACAACAAAACCAGGTACTTTCGTCAGGACTCCCAAGCCGCTTCTGTGCTCAGCCTGAATATTTTTATACACTGATATGCTGATGTGCTTAGGAACGGGATACCATGAGAACCCCTGATCTCAGAGCTGCCACACCGCGATAGCAGGAAACTGATAAGAGCTGGCAGGCACCTGTAGCCACCCTCCCTTCCTCCTTTGGCCCCATCTGGGTGCTCAAACTCACAGCCGGGATAACACTTCCCCCCCAAACCCCTCACCGATTCACAAGACCTCATCCTCATGATATATAAACTCAATTATCCCCAAGGAGAGTCAAACAGTAAGGCAAAAGATGTTACAAATTCACTGCAGACAGCAACAGGAACCGTTATATTATGACTGCATTTGATCAGCAGCAACCAAAAGCTGCTGTCATGAACTTGAGCCCACATGATTTGGAACTCTTGTGTTCAGCATCAACGATTAGTCACAAATACAGAAGATCTTTACATCCTCATGCAACCAAATGAAGGCAACACACGTCAGTAATGAAGCCGGATGAATGCAATTCATTTTACAAATATTAGCCCTTAACTAAGCAGGGTTAATATTTGGGGGGGGGGGGACGACTTCAATGCAGGACTGTTTATGTAATCCCAACCTGCACACATTTTCAAACTAATCATTCACATATTAATGTTTACGCAGCTTATTCCTCCTGGGGCAAAACAGCACACTTAACATAAGGTTTTTATTAGACTCACACCTAGATAGGTGTATAATGCATTTAAATTACTTTTTAGGCTCACCAAGTCTAGATCCAAGCAAGAATGTGGCTTTAAAGAGCTATAAGTGGTTCTTCGTAAATGCTATGAGTCAGACTTAGATGTGTGAATTTTCTGTTGGCTGTAACCACACCTATGGGTGGGCCTACAGACAGTTACTTGATTGGCACACCACCTGAATCCATCTGATCCCTCCATATCCGATTTAAAAAAATATATAAATAAATAACTGAGACTTAAAAGCATGTACTTCTCTAATGTACCATTCAGGAAAGAACAAATGAAGCATTTCACAGCAAATGCATCTTTCAAAGGATGCAGCCTGCAGTTCCATATGTGAGACCTGAAAGCCAAATAGCTATGTATTTATACGGCCTGCCTGAGCTTCTTCTGCCATGGGAGGAAAAACCTTTAATTAAGTAGACTACATTTCAATCAGTTGGGAACCTACAATATTCTCAAAGTAAACAAAAAAACATGTTGCCTCTGGGGGGGAAGGGTCTGAAAATCTAACAAAGCAAAGATTAAGGATTAAAAAAAGAACATTAAGACAAACACCTCCTTCTTAGCTAATGATGCTAATGTAAACTTGCTGTGAGCCGCCTTGTCTTCACTCCCAGCCTGCAGAGCCTCAAACAAAACTTCGTGTTTCACATTTGTTTTAATGTTTCACATTTTGCAGCCATGCCACAGAATATTTGTTGCATAGCCAATTTTCTTTGAATTCGCCCTTCCCTGCGTCATTGCCAACTAGCATCCAGACCACAATATAAAATATGTGTTCTGCTTTTTTAACAATGTTTTTTAACAATGTTTAGAAAAATCCAACTTCCTATGTCTTACATTTTAAAACCAATTAATTCATTAACTCAATGTCTTGTGTCCCTGTGGGACCCTTGATGTTGCATTCCTCCAACTCTTTGCCATGCAAGAGATGCAAGGTCGGTTTCTACAAGCATTTTTGATGTTTGGACTGGTAACACTTTGCTATGAGAAGTCAGGTTTGTTTACTTTTGGCAATGCACACTGTGGCATGTGATTTTAACCATAGAAGACAAAAGTATAAGCAGGAACCTTTATTTTTTAGGGGGTGGGTGGGTGTTATATTTGACAGTGCCAACAAAACTTTTGCACTGACGTTTCCCACAGTTTCTTTTTCTTGGAAGCAATAACACTTTATAAAACTGTGGAAGTGATTCTTAATGACAACACTTGCCAGTTGGTTTTACGAGTCTGACCTTGAGACACTTGATGGGTTCGTCATTGGTTAATTATTACAAGCGCAAAATGCTGGGGCACTACTCTAGTGAGCAGAGCCACTCCAATATTGGTTGTTGCACCATAAAAACTTGCAGACCGTGTGTGTGTGCGCCACAGTTTCCTGCTCTTATCTTATCTGCAGAATGTCGCTGCAGCAGCACAACCTGCCATTTCCCCAAACTGTAATGATGTGGGGCGTGCTGCCACCAGCTAAGGGAGGGGGGTAGCCCTTACAATGTGAGACTGCAGAATGTCTCGAGCTTACTGAGAGGCCAACGCACTGAGGTCATGCACGCCTTAAGTTTCAGCCATAATGCACTGAGCTGATTATGAGCAGAGGATGTTCCGCGCACTGAAAGGAGGGAAAACGACCCTCCTTTCTTTGAACTCTGCTATTGTCTCATACCTGAAGCATGATATGAAGCCTGACAGCCAGAGTAAATCAAAACAGATTTACCCCCCCCACTCTTTTAAATGAAGCGTGAAGTCTGACCCTGCTTTGGGTAGCCTTTGACATGGCCCAAACCACTAAAGAGATGGTCCTGTTACAGCTTTGCAGGAAATGCTGTTAACAATTTATCACAGTATCAAATACAACTGTAAAGGGAACTAAACTATTATTAGCAGATATAGTCAGACAGCAAAACCACCATTTACATCCTGTGCGATTACCCGGAATTATTTATCTGTCATCATTAAGGGAGTAAATCGAATTTATTTCCCATTTCAGTGAAGTATCCAACCACGGGACATAAACAAATCATCATCCATAAGACAGGAACCTTGGAAACGGGGCTTGAACCATTTTCACGTGAGTGGTAAACGACTGATACTATGGGATCAGAAAGGAATTTACCGAGTGAGCCTGCTCTTCCTCTGCACCACTTAATTCTGTCTACAGCAAAGCAGGGTTTCCATTTCAGTTTTACGGCATTAAAACATCTTTACTGAATCTCAAGTCTGCCTTCAGCTCAGGCTGACAGTAATTTTAATGGCAACAAACATTCATATCTCCGTGCTGCCAACAATAACACAAGATACTTGCGGTTACAAAAGGCAAGTTTTGAATCCCACCAATAGAGATTGAAAATGTGACGTCACTCAGGGGTAAAACCGCAAAGAATTCTGGGAACTCGTGGCAAGAGGTACTAGCGCACGCAGGCTTTCAATTGAAATCAGTTA
>NW_024582380.1:526104-530659 GCF_018398535.1 Haplochromis burtoni
GGGGCGGGGTCTCTATCATCTCAGTCTCTATCAGCGACAAAAAGCCGCTCATTGAGGTCAGCCCTGCCTAAAAACCCAGACATACACCAGCAAACTATTGTAAGGAAAAGCCATGTGTGTGTATGTAGCACACAAACCTGGACAAGCTTTCATTCACATCCTTTCAAACCTAGGGATGCAAGACAATAAAATCTGACCGAGACAGACGTGTTGCGGTACTCCTAATGACATTTACTATCACAAAGACAGAAGCAAAAACACAAAACAAAAACCCCACACAAACCTTATTAAAAAAAGACTATGAGACTTGTGTGAAACTTGGGATCAAATTTCTGTCTCTTTGACAGCTACACCCAACTCAAATTCTAATGAGCCATTGTGGCCCCAAAATAAAAAAGCTGATCTGAACATCCTCTTAGTATGCAAACGAGAACTCATAAAGGGCTTTATGATAATAAAGAGAACATATGCACATTGGCTCACATAGTCAGATGGAATAATGCTGTGAGCACTTCGCCAAAAACAGTTATCCAAGTTGTAAAAATAGCTTTTCTGCTAATTAAGCTCTTTATGAGGGCCAAAACCTACATATGTATTTTTTTCCCAAGTGGGAAACAAGACCTAAGCTTCCCCCCTGATGATTTACTTCTATACTGTCATACACCATGCTGAAGCCACTCCAAAACTGCCAAACCTAACTTCACCAAATGTTGCGTATTTATTTTAAGTGCCATTAAAATTAAAAGGAAATGAGTGGCAGTGAGGGGTGGGTGAAAGTATGCAGGGCACATAGGAATTTCAACCCCCCAACCCCTCCCCTTGTTGCCCTCAAGGATTTACTGTAAACGCCCCCACCCCCCTCCTTCAAGGAAAGTTTCCATTGCTTGGGCTTATCTCATGATTAGCATCATTGATTTGCCTTTTTGCCTCTCTGATTATTAACATGTCTGCTTCCATTATTACTTAGCACTCTGCATCCTGTGACTGGTCTGGAGGTGGATTTGGGAGATAAACAAATAAAAAAAAAATAATAATTCAGCCAAGCCTGGAGAGAAAGAAAAATCCATAAGCTCTTTTTTCCACAATGCAGAGGAATGTTTACTAAATCGCTGCCGGCGGCCTGTGCTTCACAGCCATGGGGGTCTCTACTGAGGAAGCTTGGAAATAAACATGGGCCTGGGTTCTTTCTGTGTGGAACAGAGCCTGTGTGTTGATTATAGCTCTTTATTGTTATGAATTACCTACAAGTATTTCCTAAATGATGACTGTGTTTACACACTGGAGCAGTGAAGTGTTGCCAGCAGCACTAAGCCAGAAGAATGCATTCCCAAATGTTTCATTGCTACTTAATAATTGAGGAAAAACACAGACCAAAAGAAAATGAAAAAAGCAGCATGTCAGTATGATTAACAACGCCTCTATATCAAATCTGGAATAAGCACTAAATGTCCATTTACAAAAGTGACCGTTTAATCATTTGCTGTAGAGGTTGTTATTTGTGGCAGTGTCAAAAAGCAGTTAGGTAGTTTTTGGCTAAAATGGAAAACATGGGTGTGGTTAAAAGATGTCTAAATGTCAGGTTTGGATTGAAATATTGGAGTTAATTTCACAGATTTGAAGCTAAACTCTCTTCAAGCTAACTTTGCTAGCTTAAAAAGTTATCTTAGCTAGGACCACCCGGAAACCTCTGCAAGACCCACCGGGGGTCCCCGCTCCCTACTTTAGAACCCATTGGGTTTTAAGGTTAAACTTGAGATATATTTGTATATACACATATAAATAAAAATGGGTCTCACCGTTGACTCCTTTGCTGGGGACGTCGTTAACGTTGAAGCCTTTGGAGCTGTAGGCAGCACGAACTTCATCACAGTTGTTCAACTTTTGCTCCTCAGTCCCCGACACCACAGCCACCGTCCACACGACACACAGCGCCAACAAACTCTTCATTTTGGGCCAGGCGAAGACAGAAAAATAAGAAGCCTAACAGCGAAAACCGCAAAAATGTTAAAGTCGCTCAGGTGTGAGTGTGTGCACGGCTAGGACAAAGTTTCAGCGAGTCCACGGTCGAGTTTCCTCATGGAGACGCGCTGATTTCTTCGGCTCAACAGATACTTCATTCACAGCAGCAGAGGCCGGGAGAGCAGAAAAGACACCGAAAAAACACCGTTCACGTCGGACGTTTCACAACTACAGGTACGTGGGTTAAGTGTCGAGTTCCAGACTCAAATGAAAAACACACAAAGACGCGACAAAACAACGGGGTTAAAACATGAAAAAACTTTTTTTTTCTTTGAGACTGAAAGCAACAATCACAGTCTCACTACTGCTTCAGAGTTTCGACGAAAAGTAAAAACCACGGGAGGAGAGCAGGCTGTGGAAAGTTATCGGGAAAAATTTGGGTTTCTTCAGTCTTCTTCTCTTTTCTTTTCCGAATCGGAGGAGGCCGAGGGTTTCAGTGGGAGAGGACGCTGGACCGCTTGCAGGTTGTACTGGGATCCAGATGCGAGCAGAAAAAGCCCTGGTGGACACCCAGGAGTGAGAGCAAGTTCCGGGGGACAAAGACCTGGAGATCAGGAACACCAGGGGTGGAGCGTGGAGCAGGGGCTTCCAACCAACCCAGGAGCTCTCTCCCACTTTAATGTTTAGACTGGAGGAAGCCGCGCTTGAAAATCAGGACTGGAGCTGAGGGTGGAGCTACACGGTGGCATAACATGTGGGTATGACCTATTACTGGCCCACATGACATAAAGAAAAGACTCATTTAGATATGCAAAAGTGCTCAAAATCACAGATCTCTTTCACAGAAGATCCAAGTCTGACCTCTGCTTTGAGCAGGGATTTCTTATCAGTTTTTTTTCTTTTTTGCTGTTAGTGTTGAGATAAGAGTAGATAAAAGTCCTTGGAGTCAAACAGGCTTACACACACAGTCTTAACAGATATTAGTGACAATAAACCATTTTTATCTCTGTTTCTAGGCCACCCCAAGGACTTGAATGATAACCAGGACATTTTGTAACAACATCTTATCCAAGGTGGGGAAACAGAGACCAGTGTGAAGTCTTTTAAGTCTTCACCCAGACGCTTTTATTTGAGTCCAGTACATTAGAGTTTGTTTAAAATGGGTGGGTGAAACCGTGGCCAGTGTTTCTGTAACAAGGAGTCAAAAAAAATGACAGGGCCCGCTCCTTACACAAACACGATCAGCCTGTCCTGTGTTAGCAATGGGGCAGCTGTGCTTCGCACATCCAGCTGCCTGTCATATAGTGCTGTAAACAACAGTAAGCAGCTTGCTGGAAGCGTGGTAGCAGGCTGTAGAGGTGGACTGAGATTGCACTCGCATCTAATGGGAGATGTATAAATCAGTGAAAAGCAGATGCTCACTGAGATGAAATGAGGAAGAATGCTTTTTTTGTTTAGACAAAAAGCTGCTGGACATGTTTGAAATGATGCGTCCTCCTGTCATGTTTTAGTTTTTTAAGCTGCACTTTGTTGGCGTCTGTCTGCTGGTGTTGTCATGCTGTTCTTTGCCTCTGACCTTTGTCCATCTCGCAACGCCGGCAAGAAAAGAGGAAAGAAAAAAACAATCTGAGTTTATTTAGCACTGAAAAGATTAAGCATGTGAAAAATTCAAAGTGTCAACCTCTTAAAACACCAGAACCCTCAAAAAAAAGGAGAAAAATAATTCAATTCACAATCAGAAACTGCACTATTTGCTCATTTTCAGTAAGGATGAGGTGCACTACAGTCTTTTTTATGCCAAAAGTAGCATTGACAAGATTTTTGTACCCCCTGCATTTAAAAATGCCCGGACTTGTGCACATGTCCGTTGGTTTGGGGAGGGCGCAGGGGGGGTTAGCGATCTGCAAAATGACATTCCTCCTTTTGTGTCCACATTCCTCAGGCGGCTCCACTCATTCTGTGTGACTGCGGCTGCTGCAGGGGAAGCCAGAGGCTGCTGAGGAGCAGGAGAAGGAGGAGGATGCTGGAGCTGTGTGTGCATGGGAGAGCGTGGGCCCTGCGCTCCTCTCAGCGGGCCAACAAAAGGTAAGAAAATGGTCCAGTGCCATGGTAATTAGACGTGAATGAGCTTTGAGCAACATGACATGTCTCGGGCCTTTCTCTGCAGCGAAGGAATTTCAACATCCAGCTTGGTAAAAATTGGACTGGACTTTGGGGGTGGGCGGGGATGTGGCCGTGCACTTTTGAGCACCTGAATTACATTGTTATTTTAATTTATATGCAGTGTTTAATGACCCCTCTGGCTCGTGAAGGTACACAAGCCCGAACATCTTTGTGTGGCCATGAAAAAAGGGCTGAAATACATATTCATAGGGGAGTCAATCACTCAGGCAGAAAATGCAACAATTCCTAATAGTCAGCAATTCTCACTGTTCCTGCTGACTAACATCACATTGACCTTTCACTCTCATAATGCAGGCTGTTCCAACATTGCCCCAATATTACCCTAAGAAAACACATGGACTCTGCATCTCAATGGGCCTGTATGCCCATTCTCCAGCCTCACATTAGCATTCAGAGTATACTCCACCCCCCC
>NW_024582380.1:530679-559894 GCF_018398535.1 Haplochromis burtoni
CCCCTCCCCCTCCATCCCGGGCTAGCTGCTGCTCTCTCTGCAGCCGGCGTTTGCTCATCTCCTTATAATCAGCCTCCCGTTTACATCTTAAAAGCTGCAGCTCAGGAGAGAAAGGCACAGCTGGATAATAATGGCGTTTTTATCTAGCACTGCCGAGCAGAGGGTGTGTGGGTGTGAAAAGTTACAGCAGAGAATCGGGGACACAGAAATGGGATTTTGAAGTGCGTTTGCTGTGACAGGCGTGTTATCTGCGGAGCTGTGAGTGATTGGCCTTGTTAGGGAAGAAGACAGGCTTTAATAATGGAGACGAAACACAAACACTTGGGACTAATGAACCCTGGTTCACTGCTGGGTTGTGGATGAGTATAGCTACCTGGTTAAGTTAAGCTCAGGAGGTTAACAGACTGGGTCAATAGAGAGAAGCCCCACAGAGAGGGACAGCGAGGACAGTAGTTCATAATCTGCTGGGAGTGAGAAAATACAGATCCAAAGAAAAAACACATAATCCACGTGCTGCTTTGAGGACTCAGAGCAACGAGTGCAGTCCAGAAACACATAAATTTCATGATTCATGACTCGCTTTGAAGTGGATCAGTAGCGAAAAGCACAGAAAGTAATATATATGCCTGGAACATTGTGTGTGCAATTTGTAATCGCAGCAGCGTGCCATCCATTTAATCCTTGTTTTTCATGGCATTTTAAGGATTATTCCATACCCAAAAAGCTGTGAGTTGGAATCTTTCACTTCATGTTTTTGGGGTTGTTTTTCCACTTTCCTCCAACAACTTAGCATTGAGCTGTTGGTAGCTTTTATTCCATTTGCTCATTCTGCCATTACTCTCACGTAAAACAAGCCTGACAATCAAGTTAATCTGCAACTTAATTTTACTTAATTCATTCAGCCTGACACTACATCCATGTCAATCAGTTTATTCCTGGAAGGGGGTGTTTTCTTTTGCCTCAACTAATCACAAGTGAATGACTTTTGACCTGCCAACATAATGTTCAGTCAACAAAGAAGTCATGGGAGTGCTCGCCTGGAGCAGAAAGACACTTTTTAATGTTATTTGTGTTTATTAACAGTAGCGAACTAACATCCATCAAGTTCATCCATGCTTGTCCACACAGCAAGTGGTTCTTATATAGTGCTTTTCTACTCTACCTGACCACACCAAGCACTTTTTACATCTTGCTGCATTCTTTACCTATCTAACATTCACACACATTCATAGAAGCTAGAGTAGAACTGGAGGTTAGCATATTGTGACTGTGCAGACAGATGGAATAGCAAATCCATCAGATTCTTGGGTCTTAATGATAGAGCTGTGACACTAAAAAGTCTGCTAGCAGTCAGCATTTTTGCTAGCTCTACTTCTTATCCTTGTAGTAGCTCTATCCATTCTTACTGTTCAAAGCACTTAAAGTGCCCACACATTCATTCAGCACTTTTTATACTAAACTAGTGTGTAGTACTTTTCCTGTTACACTCATACCACTGAAATATGCTTAGTGTTAGCAGCTAAGCATATTTCCACCCCCTTCGTGTCTTAATCTTCATTTCTTGCTTCATTGCTAAATGCTTAGCTGAATACGCTAATGCTAATTGCGATGCTAATATCTTAGCTTAAAAACACATTGCCACAGGCACAAAACATCAAAACAGATTGAGTTTATTTTACAATGTATTTTCCCCATCAACATTCAATTGAGAGAAAAACAAACACATCATTATTTCTTATGACTCCTAGGTGGGACACTGGCCAGGGGTCTTGTAACTGGCCATAGGAGACAAAAATCAGGTGGCGCTAGTCAAATAATTTAGGCCTGCACTTTGTTTAGGCATTCCACTGCCAGGACCCTGGTAGTCGGCATGCTCGATCGCTGATATGACTTAGCTGTACACCTGTGCTTTTCCTGACATGACAAGTCAAACAGTGGGCCATGGGCAGACTCAGCACTCGCAGCTGTGGAGTCAGCTGTGTGGTAGCAGCAGCACCATGTTAAAAAACCAAACAAATGAAACAATAAGAATCTCACTTTTGCTTTTAACTCAAAAAGCACAGAAAAAAAGATTAAATACAGAGGCCATCCTTGGAAATGTATGAGACCAGTGCAACATAACAAAATTAATGTACACGTTTTTATACATATTTATATTTCACATTAATGATCGCTTTATGCACAGTGCTAAAGAGTAAGCTAGAAACTGCAGCAAGGCTTCACAATCTGGCCAGTAATTAGTCCAGAAAAAAACAAAATGCCAGTATTGTAAATAAACACGTTAATGTAAACATGTCACCAACACAGAGAAACATACACCTGTACAGTTATCAGGCTGACTTTGGAGACTTATATTCGAATGATAGCCCTTGGATCCTTTTTTTTATTATAGGGCTGTTACTGTTTCTAAAAAAAAGTGCACCAGCTTTACAAAACAGAGCAAACAGTGATAGTGGGAGTGTGAAGGAAGCAGTCGGTAATAATTTAGCTATCACTACGACATAAACAATCAGAGAGAAGGGTGAGTAGTAGCAGAGCATTTTAAGGAACAGTGCATGTTTAAATAAGTGATTCATTGCATCATTCAGGGGGAAGGAGCTCACTAAAACTGACCAGATAAAGTCCAGCCCTGGCAGGAGGTCATGCTCTGCCACGAAGGAAAATGACAGCAGCTGATTTCGTCTTCTTCCAGTTTGTACCTGCTGGGCTGTGACTCAGTACAGACTGAGCGGGAGCATTTATTTATTTATTTTTTTAAAAGGCCCGTTGTGTGCTAGGTCCTTTATATGTCTAAAAATGAGTCTCTCCATCACTTTGTTACATTACATAAGAAGTGAGTGTGAGAACAGAGGTGAGGCAACAGGACGCAAAAGTTGAAATAACCATTGTGGCAGCGGACCAGTGGGCAACTTTCTTATTTACACAATGGCGTCTAATGTGCTTTAATAGGTTTGTTAAGAACACAGGTTGAACAGGTTCTTATTCAGACAGATAAAGAGAAATGTAGCATTTTCTGTTGTTCATGTGTCCTCTGCTGAGCCACTAAACTTTATATCAGGAACAAGAATTCCAAAAAAGGTTTGTCACATTCCACACATTTTGTACTGAATCCTAGAGGGAAGAGGTGATGGGAATGCATGGGTCAGTGGGGATAGACCGGGAACAGACTGAGCATCAAGGAGAGGATTGGAACTAGGTAGCTCCTCCACAGTGGAGCCGCGAGTGAGGAGACGCCTCCCATCCCAGCTGTAGCCAAACGAGGGGTTAACAGCTGCTCCTGGAAGGTGAAGTCATCCATTGCCAGGTTATCAGAAAGGTCTAAGGAGGGAGACAGACGGAGTCAGAGACGGAGGAGATGGACAGAAGATAATGAAGGAAGGTGAAAGAATGAAAAATATGAGAGAAGCAGGAAAAAGAAGACGCAATTAGAAATAAAGGCTGCCACAAAAGCTGAAAAACACATGTCTGTCATCTTTCTGCATGATATCTGACACAGCTGTAAAAACAATGTTACATTGGGAGAAACCCAAGCTGCTCATATAACCAGATGTTGCATGTTATTGTTGTAAACACGTGCTGAATCATACAGACATAAATTTTGCTGATAGCAAGTGCTGAAATGTGGTGAGATGCTGAAAAACAAAAAATTAAAGTGAAAAACCACAAAAGCCGCCTAAGGTCATGTCGAAAACTTAATGTGAATCATCTGTCACAATTTAACTGACATTTTAGTTAAAACAAGACTACGGCAACAACCCTTCATATTGTTGTTCTTCATATATACTGGTATTTTCCCTCACAACCATCTCTAGGGTTTACTGTAAACAGTAAAAAGGAGATAACACCCAGTGAGCAGCAGCTCTCTGGGTGTTCTGGGTGTCAGAGGAGAATGAGCAGACTTCTTCAGGCTGATAGGAAGTCAACAGTAACTCAAATATCCACTTGTTACAACCAAGGTATGCAGAAGGGCATCTCTGAACACAGAACACATCACAACACTTCAAGCAGAAGACCACACTGGTCTCACTTTCCTGTCATTTCCTGACAGGAAAACGAGGCTACAATTTACACAGATTCACAAAAACCAAACGATGAAAGGTTGGAAAAATATTGTCGGTCTGATGAATCTCGATTAATGCTGTGATATTTGGATGGTAGGGTCAGAATTTGGTGTAAAGGACATGAACACATGGATCCATCCTGCCGTGTATCAACTGTTTATGTCAGTATCAGTACTCAGTTAGGTTCAGTATTTTCTGTTGGATTCTTCCAGCAGGATAATGCACATCATAAAAATCAAGTAATCTCAAACCGGTCTGTTGAACATGACAGTTAGCTCACTGTATCCAAATGGCCTTCACAGTCACTAGATCTCAGTCCAATAGAGCATCTTTTGGATGTGGTGGAATGGGAGATTTGCATCATGGATGTGCAGCTTAAAAAATTCTGCAGCAATTGTGTGAGGCTACCATGTCAAGATGGACCAAAATATCTGCGGCATAGAGTTTGAGTTGCTAATTCAGCTGTTTCTGCTGCTTCACGCTTGGCAGCAAACTGTACAAGTGCAAGGTTGAGATTATCCACTAATGAAGCCAACAGAACCACATCTGCAAAATGCAGAGACGAAATCCTGCAGCCACCAAAGTGGAGACCTTCCGTCTCAGGACTTGAGAAATCGTCAGTATATTACGTCTCGGGAGTGAAAACGGGCTGGTCATCCGTCTGTGCTTTCTCTATGGGAGGCGTGCCAATGGGATGGACACAATCCTCAGATCGTTCCTTCTGCTGACCAACTATCCCCAGTTGAAGTCAGCACCAGTGTTGCTAATTCTAGCCAAAAGAATAAAAACATACTTTTCATCAAATAAATCTACAGTGATGTTTTTTTCTCCCCTTTCTTCCAAAGGTAATTACTTATTATCTTCAAGGAAGTTGCATATTTCTACTTACTACATGTAAAAATGACTGAGTGCTTTACATGAGAAAAAAAGTTATATATAGCTTAAATATTCCTACCCAAAAAAGCAAAATGAGCCATCATCAGAAGCACATATGACAGTCATGTGAGTATAAAATGCATCTCAAAAATCTCATAAAATGGTTTAACTTTTACATGTTTACTAAATTTAATATATCCCAAAATTCTCTGCCACACAGAACAAACAATTGCTGTATTCAGACAGTCAATATTCAGTACTGTCAGAGAGAAATCACACAGATGAAGACACAGAATACAACCTGTAATTAGATTGTCTCATCAGTATCATGTGGCAACCAAATGAGCTGTAATGTTTTCCTCTCATCATTCTTCTTCTATGATTATGTTAATCTTCTGTCAAATGGTCTGCCCCCCCCCCCCTTTTTTTTTTTTTTTTTTTTACAGATCGTGAAATGTTATTATTGTGTATCAGTTACCATTTTAACTATCTGATATGCCCTTTTGGTTGTTTTGTTTTTTTACAAAGGTATATTGAAATGTAATCTCTCCTGTTATTGAGTGCTGCTTTGTTTTTCATTCAGCTTTTTGTTCTGGAAATGCAAACTTTTGTTTCCAGTAAGCAGAAAAAGGTGGAAAGTTGTCACCTTTTCTTATTGCTCCATTAACTCTTTCATGCAGACTGTGCATTTTTTCCCTTGAAGATGCACTGTCATTGCCAAGTAGCAGTTTTGTGCTCAGCACTGTATATGAACGTAGTGCTGATGAGAGCACAGGAAGTATGGTTGCTATGTTGTTGCTATGAGAATTCATACACACACACACACATATATTATATATATATACGTATATACACACACATATATAAAGGAGAGAGTTGGCATATTTAGGAGAAAAACATTTGTGGAGATAAACTGGAATCTTTTTATTTATTTAATTATTTCTCATGTGAGATTAAAAATAAAATAATATAAAAAAAGAATATCTAGGTTCGTTTTGACCTTGAAAAAAGACTTTTTGTCCCTGCTGTTTTCTCAGTACCAGGGTGCCATCACAGGATTGTTGCCGCTGTATTTGTCATTGCTAAGCTAACCTGTATTTACATGTTTACTGGGGCAGAAACACATCTGTTAGCGGTTTAGCCTAGGAAATACCTGCTTACACACTTGAGCAACAATAAGTTACTGTGCTGTTATTGCTGTTAAATAAGTGATTAGGGTGAGGAAGTGATAGAAAGTATGCTATTAATTTTCATAATTTTTACAGGTCTGCAACCAAGCATAAATGTTTGAAAAAAAAAAAGTTAAAAAAGAACAGATAACGCACCAGTGGGCAGTCAAGTGAAAAAGCCATCTGAGCCAGCGGGGATCAGTGTTCATTAACTGATGGATCCGGCTTCTAAAACACATCTGATGTGGCTTGGACCTTGGAGTCCATCAGAATCAGCTAACGCTCAGGGTTTATTGTATCGCACATGCGCTGCGAGCGCACCAGGGATAATATGGAGAAAATTAGAGTTGTGCGAGGTTTATGCACTGTTTGCCTCTGGTGAAAGCTTCCATTTAAGGGATACTGTTATTTTTCACTTTCATCTCTCCCTCTGCAGATACTGTAATGATGCCCTGAGGCAACGCAGGTAACTCATTTGCTCCAATGGGGCTGCTTGGGGCTTAGTGTCACTATTTTGTGGATGTGAGTCAGAGAAAGATAATCTCTTTTCCTATTTTTCTCCATCTGTTTTGCGTGCTGCAGTGACTCCTTGGCTACCTGCTGCTCTGATGTTGCTTACTGCTCTCTTGCTGCACTGCATCCACATCTGTTTCCCCCCTGACACCGAGCAGATCACCCTCCCTTTGTGTGAAATATTCTGTGCTACTTTGTCTGGCAAAAAGCTGTGAGAAAGGCTGAAATATAAAGGGTGAGCTATTAGGGAGGCCAGGAGGATATCAGTAATAAAGCAGCAGTACAGTTAGGAATGCGAGCTATGAGTTGAGCCGCCCTCTGTTAAACCAGACACAAACACACACACATGTGCGCAGGTGGACTTCTGACATAGCTTCCTCCCACACACTCCTGATGGTTGTGCATACATTCTCATCCTCACACACACTCATACCGCACGGTCACATCTGAGCTCCTAAAAATAACACATTGCTCCTAATTGAATTAGCTGTCTCATCTGATCTGTGTACTGTTCCCCCTCACGGCAGCGATCCAGCAGGAGGAAGTGGCTGATCTGAGCCGCTGTGTGATCACAGGGAGCAGTCAGGAATCTGATGAAAGCTTCGCCCTGCTTTACTTGAGTAAAAACACAACAAACCGCCTAACTGTGTAGCGCCTCAGGCTCCTACACACTCAGGCACCATCTTGAACAGAGAAATACACTCCAGTTCAAGCATAAAAACGACTCCTAACTCAGCAGACAACTTACAAATAACCCGTTTCAAACTGCACCTTTAGCCACTTCGTTATTAGCAGCCTTTGGCAAAATCTTTTTTTTTTTTTTACATCAACAAGGTGATTCCCAAAGAGCTATTAGCTGACACCTTGGCATATCTTGACGTTACGCACTTTGTGTCCTGAAGGAAATGAGAAGAAACCCTGACTAAGAGAGTCCTGGCTGTGTTGAAGAATAAACTTTCAAGCTCATTAGAATTGTATAAACTCTGTTGGTGCTTTACATATAGTCTACTTCCATGTATGTTTGCACACTTCCTATTGTTCTAGCAAAATGCAAAGAAATGAGTGGCTCAAGATTTTTGCACAGCACTGTAAATGCACTCCAGAGCTTCGAAATGCATCTCCTACAAATTTCTTTGCCGTTACGACATCATTTGAATGGCGGCCAGGGGACAATTGACTTTTTTTCCTCCTCCTGTGTCCTCTGACATGGCAGTGGGCAGGCATTCTCTGGGGCTCTGAAAGAACGATTTGTCACTGTCGACAGCGGCGCACTGTACTGCCGAGCCAATTAAGCTCAAGGTGCAATTTGATACAGCTTTTATATACACTGTGGGTAAGAGGGAGGGCAGGGTCTCGGGCGGGGTCTCGGACGGGGGTGGTGGGGGGGCCGTTTGCATGTGCGTTTGCATTTGTGGAGTTGTGCGGGGATGATTGAGTGGGGTGTGTGCGCACGCCCGTCCCCTATGTGTGGTTGTGAAAAAGCTGGAGACAAAGTGGGAGAGCATTGTGTTGGTGTTGCTTTACAGCGGCAATAATGCGAGTGAAAAAAAGGGAAAAATCTCAGGCTCTGAAAAAAATCCCTAAAGCCAGGGAGGGAGGGGAGAGAGAGAGGGCCTTTTCTTGCTAGTTTAAACACTTTGACATGAGCAGCACCACAGAGGGGCCTTGTTCTGCAGGATTTAAAAACAACCCAACGGGGACTGAACACTATGCAAACTTAGATCCCTTACACTCCTGCGCAGGGCTGGGACTAATAATATCCTGGTATAATTAGTGATGAACACCTGTGCCTGTGTGCAGCAAGTAAGTGAAAGTGACTGAGAGGAGAACACAGACACAAGTAATCCAGATTCTTTTCCCCCTTTTGAGGAGGAACCTGGACAGCGGACAGACAGGGACAATTAGGCAAATAGATGAATAACTCCTGGATATAAATAGAGCCACAGTCCAGACTGTGATTAATGTGACCAATGTGGGGCCTGGTGGCTTTCGGCAGAACACAGCCCCCCTCCTGCTCATCCATTCAGAGCCTCTGCAAAAAGACGCCACCTTGCTAGCGTACCCCTGCTACCTTTATCGTGGCCTTATGAGCTTGAGTTACGACCCAGGGGAGAGGTCAACAGTCCAACCATTGATTGGTAACGGTAAAGGCTCTGGGCTGCGAAGCAAGCACGGTAGTCACATGCAAGTTAACAAACGAGGTCGCATTCAGGGTTTAGCTTTATGTTTTCTTTAGTGACCGGTCCCTGGGAGGACAGACCAATATATCCAGGCGCTGCAGTATTTTAGCGTGGGAGCGGATGTTTGTTTGGATTCTCCTCACAGGTCAAACGGTGGCTGCAGTGTGTGTGTGTGCGTGCATGTGCATTAAGTGTGTCTGTTGTCTCTGTCTGTGCAAAAGGAGGACAGGGGGAAGACAGAGAGGGAGGGGAGTCTGGAGCGTTGTTTTCAGCAGCGCTCGGTGCCCGAGGCTCGTCCTTTACGCTTTGCAGTTGTCACAACAAGCAAACTATGTAGAAAAATTGCAACGGCGAGCAGAGAGAGACGCATTTCCCAGCACAGGTGAAGAGTACAGGTTGGAGAAAAAATAAATAAATCACACGAAATGCTGTCGGTAAAAACGTTTTCTTAATTTAACTCATCTTAACGGAGTGGGTGCACACCAGTGGCTGAAGCGTTACTGTAGCCCCTCCGGTGAGAGTGTGTGCCTTCATGGTGCAGTACAGTTTATTCAGTACATGTGTGCTATGCACAAAGGCCTTTTTTGGTCAGATAAGTATGTGGAATGTTAAGTCTCCAAACACAGGTGCTTCTTATGAAATGGAGGAGATGGTTTAGATTGCTGCTACATTGGCAGACGATGTGTGCGCATAACACATCTAAGCTGCTCAAATTTGATCTGGGTTTTGAAGATTCAACAGATTAAGTGATATTTTGGTTTCCAAGATAAAGCAAATATTTTATCCCTTGTCCCATTGCAGCAGAGCAAACTACTCGCTTGGATATTAAACTCAGCAAATTTAGAAATTGAATGGCCAGCATGTATGTATGTATGTGTGTGTGTGTGTGTGTGTAGTCTTCTTTCAGTAGCCGCCCTTACAGCTGCAAAGACATGGGTTCTATAAAAACATAATAGGAGCTGCTCATTCGTTTGGCTTATCTGGAAGAGATTAACTGATAAGACAGTGCACTGTGATTATCGGCTCCTTGGTCACATTCTCAAACTCCGACACTTGGCCAGGGCGCTGAGTCCTGGGACACTGCTTGACTGAGAGCCGGGAGTGAAATGAGGGAGCGGTCCGGGATGCCTCTGTCGATGGGCTGGGAATGTGACCGTCTGCCTCCACACCCACAGGCCGACCACAGGGGCGCTCGGAGAGGCTGGGAATGTCGGGCCAAGAAAAACGGGACGCCCAGAGGCGGCCCTGGCGCTGGCCTTTGCAACGGCGCTGCTCTCTGAGCTACTCCGGCCTCCCAACTTCCACAACTCTGTTATTCTAGACAGAGGGACCCTCCCACACAAAGGGCAAGAGAGCAAGACAGAGAGACACGATGCCAAAGAGGGCCGGGGACATGAAAACACAGATGATGGCGTTTTAATTGCTTTTGAAAAACAAAGGTGCACAATTGATTAAAAAATGCGAGAAGACGTTGCTTGAGTGAATCTGCAAAAGTTCCCCGTTGCTCCGATGGGAGAGGAATACACCCTCCTGTTGACCGGGGAAAACCGACCCATCACAGGCACTCTCTCAACTGCGGCTTGTGGAACAAATGCAAGTCAACAGTTATTAATTAACATGGTCAACGAAGGGCGGTGCTGTCACCGAGGGAATGACCAGCATGCTGCACCCATTACCCTCTCCCCTGCGCCATCCAAATTAGATTTACTCCAGTGTATTTATAGTCTCCGCCTCCCGAAGCAGCTAATATGATCACAGAAAGGAGTAAAAGACCTAGCTTGAATAGAAATAAAAGCTTTGAGCAGGGACGTAAATTTTAACTGAGAATTCCTTGCAGTGCTGA
The DNA here is from genome assembly GCF_018398535.1 of Haplochromis burtoni. NCBI lineage: Eukaryota > Metazoa > Chordata > Actinopteri > Cichliformes > Cichlidae > Haplochromis > Haplochromis burtoni. Next base: position 541,322 of record NW_024582380.1, read on the forward strand.
CGCTGCGAGGGCGGAAAGTGTGCGCACTAGCGAGAGAGGTAAAAACCATAACAAATCAAACATACAAAGAGTTGATTCTGTACTCAGGGCGAAGAGCTCATTCAGGGCAGGGGGGGGAGCGCTTCTGCGTACAGAGAAGGGCTGTGAACCCTCTAAGAGGTCAGTCCTGAGGCGGGGTCAGAGGTTGGCAGGGTGCACCGTTTGAGACTGCTTCTGAAAAGACTGGACAATGGCAGTTCTTATTGGAACAAGCGAGAGACTGGCATAGAACGACAGAGACACGAGAGAGAGAATCAAGTTAGTGGGTAGCTGATGGGTCAGCATTTGACCCAAGGGGCATCCCGGGCCTCGTCCTGGTCAAGCTGCCTCCAACAAGCACATTTTTTGGATTCTGTCTTTATCTTCTTATAATAAAGGAAGCCGACAAAAACATGTTTACATTCTTTTCCTGGGTCCGGCAATCAGTAATGGAAATGGTGCTGGTAGATTCTGATATGTTTGTTGTTTAGATGTCCTCACTGACTAACCAGCCGAATTGTCCCCACATTCCTGTCATAGAAAAAAGCCAGACTACAAATACAGCCAGGAGTGACAACTTGGCTGGTCTGACTGCACACGCAGAGAGCTCCTGCAGCGCAGTTTCACTATCTGTCTGAGCCCTTTTTAGTGGTTAGCCTGCGGTTTCCTGCAGCAGCTCCGAGGGTAGTGACAGCAGGACTGTTCACTGTGTCGTCGAGTTTTTTTCACGAACAGCCTGGAAGGAGAGAGTGAGAGCAGGCCAGAGGGAGGGGAATGGATGGAGGGAAAATTTAAAAAACGCAGGTGAGATTAGAGGGTTAACGTGTGAATTGCAAACCTCCCAAACTCTCAGCCGAGCTTTTAAGACATTCCCCACAAAATGGCTTCTGTGTGTCACTGTGGCGGCGAGCAGCAGAGCTGCGGACCTCGAGAATGGTCCCGCTGTGTGCAGAGTGTTTGTGGACTGTGGCTGAGCTGATGGACACGACCCAGGAACAGGCCTGGAATCAATTTAGTGCGTCCAGAAAGTGCCTGTGAATGTAAATAAAGCTCTTGAGCAAACAAACGCTTTTCCGAGAGGCACACACAAACACGGAGAAATGCAAAAGGCCTACAAAATGAATCAAATGCTGGTGGGCCCCCTTCAAGTACATGATGAGAACCCAGCTCTGAGCCCTTGTATCCACATAAATTAAAACCAGGACTCTTCTTCCTGCCTTCTGGCTAATTTGGAGTGTTTTATCCCTGAACTGATCTGAGATAACACCATGACAGAAGCCCAACGACAATAAGAAGACAACATCATCCCCCTGTTCCTCTCCCCCCCTCTTTTTCTGCTCCATTTCCATCTTCCCCTCTTACTGCCACCTCATTCAGCTCAGGAACTGGGGACATACAAGGCCTTGTGATCAGCCCCAAGAAGAACAAGACTGGGAAACTATGACTCTTACTAGCCAAGCCTGTTTACACAGATGGTGGCAAGCTTCATTATTTTTGTGAGGGGTGTGGAAGGAGGAGGATTGGCTGAATTTATAGAGGTTGTTTATAAGCTCAAAGAGGGATGGACACGGAGAACATTGGGTCAGAACATTTCCAGTGTGTTGCACATTATCAGCCCCCTCAACTACACAGCCTTTCAACAATTCCTCTACCCCAAGGATTTCACGCTGTCATCAGTTTAAGACTTCTCCAGAAATTTTATATACCCACTCCGGCAAACAGTTAGTACTTTGAAATCATTTATCATGTGAAGCCTACACAGATTTGGGCTGGTAAACAGTCATCATTGTGTCAGACAAGGACGAAAGCAGCAGGCACTCTGTCCAAATCTCTTTTCTGAATGAAGATTTTGATTTGCAGTAATCCTGCAGATCACATCATTTTAATCTATGCATTTTATTTATATGTATTTATTTAAATACATATATTTTAGGTACATACGTGGTCAAAACAACCTGCTGAAGTTCAAAGTGAGCATTAGAATGGGGAGGAAAAGTGACACTTTGGACAGTCCATGGTTGTTGGTGCCAGGTGAAGCTGCTCTGAGTATTTCAGAATCTGCTGATCTACTGGGATTTTATCTCCATCTCTAGGGTTTCAGAGAACAGTTGTAAATAAAGAAAACATCCAGCTAGCTGCAGTTGTCAGGGTGAAATGCTTTGTTGATGCAAGAGGTCAGAGGAGAATGGCCAGACTACTTTGATATGACAGGAAGGCAACAGAAGCTCAAATCTCTGCTCATTAAAACAAAGGTGTGCAGAAGAGCACCTCTGAATGCACAACGTGACCGCACTGTGCCACTGCAGAATTTGTTGTAAACATGAAAAGATGGATCCATCCTGCTGTGTGTGAAGCTGTGGAGATTACTTTAATGTCCTACTTTGGGACCATTAGTACCGACTGAGTATCAACGAAACGCAACAGCCTTCCTGAGTATTGTTGCTGACCATGTCCATCCCTTTATGACCACAGTGCACCCATCTGCTGATGACTGCTTCCACCAGGCTACTCATCATGTCACAAAGCTGAAATCACCTCAAACTGGTTTCTTGACATGTACTCATGTCGTGTGAGAATGGGAGATTCACGTCATTGATGTGCCGCAAACAAATTTGCAGGAACTCTGATGTCATTATGTATTTTAATACGGACAAAAGCTCCACAGTGTAACCACCAACTGACCCATTTATCTATCTCAGGGGTGAGCAACTCCAGGCCTTTTAGATCTCACCCTGGGTCTACACACCTGAATCAAATGATTAGTTCATTAGCAGGCCTCTGGAGAACTTCAAGACATGTTGGGGAGGTTATTTAGCCATTTAAATCAGCTGTGTTGGATTAAGGACACATCTAAAACCTGCAGGACACCGGCCGTCGAGGCCTGGATTGCCCACCTGTGATCTATCTAAATACCTTTGCAGGTATTTGAAAAAGGAAACAAACCTTTTGCAAGGTTGAGAGATTACGAGTATCACTTTTAGAGAATACAGTGCTAATAATGAAATGTCCAAAACATTACAGTAACCACCTCCTTTAACAGCAACTTTGTGGTTCACTGACAGATATATTATCACATTTTCTTCGTACTTAATTAGTTCTGAACTCCTTATAGAGGTAAACACTTCAGATCTGGCATCGTATTGATAACCTGGGTAATAACTGTTGGCACATTTGGCACTCAAATTCAAACTAGTCTCGGCATCTAATATTTTGTCCAATCACCACACAGAGCTCACAGTATTTGACTTCATTTCAATGTTTTTCTTTAATCGTTTTTCACCTCCTGTTACCCAACATGTTTTTACAATTTAAAAAAAAATTTTTTTTTTTAGATGTCATAATTTTAGAAAGAAAAATGTTGAATGAAATGTTTAAAAAGAGAACTTAATGCTGATCGATGCACGGGCCAAGGAGTGAAGTGTGTTTTTTCTGCCTGCCACGTGGGCATGCAGGCACCTGCACGCTTCCTCTCACATGTGCACCGTCTGAGCCCGTCTCTTTCTCATCCTGGCCTGTGGCACCGAGCCTCCCTGGCTGGCAACCATATGTTGATGACTCTTCATGAGTACAGTAGCGCTGACGATCAGCTCTATGAAATTACAGGAAGCTTGAAGAAGAAGGAAATTGCTTATACGGTGGATGCATCCGGTGCTGTTAATGTAAACTGTGTCCGCTGTGATGAAGACATGTGCAAACACTGTTGTGGAAGACAGGCACCGTGTGACTCACCTATCAGGTGCAGAAGGGTCAGAGGTCACAGCTGCAGTTAATTAACATACCATGCTGGAGCACTGACAGCACGTTAGGCTGTTAATTTGACCCACATACAGAATAAAGAATGTTTAGGTTTCCCAGTGTATCAGCCTTTACAGTTATCAAAGGTGTTTTTGTCTCTTTGTGTTCGTTCCCCACATTCTCTCATCACCTTCTTCGCTCTTTTACTCACTCCTTTGTTCCAGCCGCAAAATTTGTAGCAGACCTGAAAGGTGAGCCGAGCCCAGCCTCTCATCGTAAGCTGCGTGTTTCACATTACAGGAATATTTCCACTTTGTATTTTGCTAACCTCTGGCGCTGATAAAAAAGATCCAGAGCTCCCAAAGGAACGGCTTTCCTTCGGGGCGCTTATAGTGAGCGAATGTCTGAGCTCAGGAACATAACAAGAGGTCTATTCACGTGGCTCCTGCTGAGCATAGCGAGCAAAAGCCCGTCCAGCTCAGCAAGAAAACACACGAGGCAGAGATCTGAGCTGCTGAGCCAAAGCAGAGCACACTGTTTGCTTGCAGACTACCGAATGTTTCCAAACTGCATCAAAAAGCCATTTTCGCAGGTTGTTTAGTAGTAGTCCACTTAGCGCCACAAAAAAACCAAAAAACAACCCTTTTATTAAAGGGAATTAAAATTGTGTGATTATCTTGGCCACTTCTCTGGATTAATCACTCGTTTTCCCACTGTGTACTGACTGGACCATGAAATATTACCTTGATCCTACTGGGAGTTATCTGCTGTATTTCACTGGGCTTCCACACTGAGCTGGAAACAGATGATTCCCTCACTGCCAGCTTTTCACAATTAAATTTTTTCTTCAAATTTTAAGACTTTATGCAGTAAATGAGTGTGTATTAGCAGATGTTTTTGTGACGTTTTTTAGCACCAGGTGGAAACAGGAGAAAAAAATGTGTGGCTCAGGCAATGTAGAGAGGCTTTGAGAGGAATCTGTGAGCAGGTTTTTGCAGAGATGGCGGCACATCCTTTGTTTCTCATAGAGGCCATACAGTCAGAGGCCAGGTGCATGAAAGCACAGAAACACAGGTGAGCCCTCATCATAAAGGTAAAGACACGCCATATAGAATCACATTTTACTGGACTACAACAAAGCTAGAGACAACTCCATCTGTTCACAAACACACATCTATTCATAGGTACAGTACTGTGCAAAGACTTCCATCGTTCCTTCAAATTTTCCTTCCAAGGAGCCTCTTTCTAGTCATTTTAAAGTCGTCTTTCAACATTTCTTCAGTCCGTTACTTGTACCTGACCATTTTCAGAAGAATGACTTTTGTTTTGTTTTGTTTTGCTTGGTTGTTAAGACACTTCACACTGACTTGGGATTCAGTCAAGCATAAAAAAGGATCTTAACTCAAGAGATGAACCAGCTTAATGTCTACACATAACAGAAAATCTAGCAAAGAACTGATTTTTAACTGTATCTTGAGGCACTTGTTACAAAGATACACACAGTGGGGGGAAATAATTTAAATAATGAATTTGAAAAGAGCACATTAACTAAAAGTTATAAATTGATTTTCATGTCATTGAGTGAACAACTCAACAGCCCAAATTCATCAGGAGATCAAATGATTATTTCATGCACTATAGTGTGTTTGCATTTCTTTATTTCAATCTCCAAAAAATAATACAGTTATCATGAGAGGTATAAAACTATATTTCTAAAGAGCTATTAGCTGAAAACTTCATGGTGTTGTGCAGTTTGTCCTTCAAAAGTTTGAGGAAACGGGACAAGTGGAGGATAAAAGAAGTAGTATCAGGCCTAAAAACTGTCTGCAGCCTATAAAAAGTATCTGAACACACATATGACACAGGATGTGAGAGATGGATCCAGTCCTTGTAGTAAAACTTTAGGTAGTCATGGCAGAACTTAATATCTTACTTTGTGGTAAAGCACGGTGGAGGCTCTGTCACGATACAGACTACTTAAGGCCCAGAACCTGGTTGCTGTTGCTCAGATTGGGAGGTTGGTGGTTCGATCCCTGGCTCCCCCAGTTTGCATGCCAAAGATACTAACTCTGAGTTGAACTCCGATGCACCCATCGGAGTATGAATGCGTATGAATGACAGTTAGAAAGCACTGAAAGTATAGATAACAGTGCTTGTGTCATGGGTGAATGTGTTGTATACAGCGCTTTGAGTACTCCAGGAGAGTAGAAAAGCGCTATAAGAATGAGTCTATTTACCAACCACATTTCAATAAATCTCCCTGTAAATCCAGTGATCATAAAAATGTATCCACAACCCCGCTAATGCAACATTTGCATCATTAAATGATTCGCAAATTGAATGCTGTTTTCTTTTTTTAACACCACCTCAGGTCATGGCATAGAGATTCTTTGGTGTGTAATTTGCAACCAGTTTGGTTCAGGAGGTATGGAGGTGGGGCAGGTGGTGGTGTGGTGTCCCTGTCCTGGAATAGCTCCGGGACTGGAATGTTCTGGGGAATGTGTAGCGCGAAGGTTTGATTGGCTCGGGAGGAGAAGCGTGTCGGTCTGCGTATGTGTTGTCAGAAGGTTATGGAATCTGCGCAGAGAGTCGGTGAGGAGAGATCCGTCGTTACCGTTTGGTAACAGCCTCGCTCTGGTCACCAGGCTGACAGCTGACTACGTTGGTGGCTTAGCCCTGCCTGTCTGCACCTTGTTGTTGTGGCTTCGGTCACCTTTCCCCACGGCCTGTGTGGGTATGCGTGTGTGTCACACCACTGATCGCTTACCAGGCTTTGTGAAATCCGATCTGCCTCGTCCATCTCAGACCAGCAGAGCACAGACAAGCAGGCCATTAGGCCCCTCTGCTCTGCAGGTTAACCTTTGAACTCCAGTCCCCCGTTTGACCAGAATGGACTGAGAGGCCGTGTGGGGTCAGCATTTTGCTAGGTCATCACAGGCTATCAGCAGCTATCTGCGCATCTGCCAATAAGCACCGACTTCTCAAGGTCTACAAACATTACTGACTTGCATAGAGGCCGGTGCAAACAGGCTTTCAGGTGATTGCAAACACACACTGATGCACACATACCTAGTCTAGAAATATACTGCAGTGAAGCAGAGCTGCACAGAGAGGCTGACAGGAGTGTTTAAGAGAGGGCATCAGGCTCTCACGCTGGAAGCGATGGCCCTGCAGGATTCCTGTGTGAACCCTGGGTTCCTGCTCTCGCTCCCTGCCCGGCAAACCCAAATCTCTGCCACAACATCCCAGACAGGAGGACTACTCCCACTGCTGTGTTTGCTCAGCTGCGCTGGCTTTGTATCAGTGTATCGAACCCTCTTGTTTCTGCTCCCTGGGTGTTTTCTCCCTCTTCTTCTGTTTGGTTTTTTTTCTTCCAACTGTTTGTGGCCTTTTTTTTGTTCTCTGTTTGTCTTTCACAGCGTGCATCTGACGTTTTTCACAAGATTGACGGCAGGTCACGAGGTGGAGGTGAGGCAGCTACCTGCGGAAGTCTCATGTCTCCTGCCACATAGTGTCACGTTGGTGTCAACATGCACAGCAGTCACGTAAACCACCTCTCTGCTTTGGACTGCGATCGCTCTGACTCGCTGCAAAAGAGGCCAGATCTGTTAATCTGGTTAGCGGGCACAAACATAAACAACTTAACAACCTTTTTCTTCTTGCTTTTACAGCCTGGCTCATAAATACAAGTTAAGCTGATTTTGATTCGTCAGCATGGATACAGCATCACTTAAAACCACACAAATTAAAGTCCATATCGTGTGCGTCTAACCTGCAAAGATGCGTAATCGCTTGCGTCGTGGCGGCGGGCCCAGCCCAGACACCCCCGCGCACTCGTCCTCGTCGTCGCAGTCGCCACTCTCAAATTCCTCCTCCCCCTCTTCGCTCCACCCGTTCGCTCCTGCTCCACGAGACCGGGCTCTCCAGCGCTTCTCAGACACCGTCACAATCTGCAGCAACTGTGGGACAAACAGGAAGCGGTTAAAGGTAATCATGTGAAAAAAATGCACCCTCAGCCTCTCCGTGAGTCACTCTGCGGCTGCGGAGTGGGCCTGCGCACATTAAAAGTTTAACAAAGCTGTGAAAATAAATAAGGGGTGTCTCTTGAGCTGAGTGTGTAGCATGTGATTATAACAGGGTGAGGGGAATTCCAGGGAAAAAGGAAAAAAGTCGGCGAGATCTAAAAAAGGTTGGTATTTACCAAACGTGTATGACAATCACCAGGCAGGAAAAACAGTTTTGTTATCGGTGCCAGTTTTGTTATTTTTGTCCAAACGTGATTCATTCAAAGGGCTGCGGCTTTTGCTCCATGTAATTTGCCGGTCGAAAAAGAAACTGGGGTAAGCAGACTGGTGTGATTGTGTTGTTACTGGCAAACATCATTGTCTTGAGTGGTTGTCTCAGGGCAACAAGGATAACACCACATAACACACTCCACCCGAGTGGACATCAAGGCCCCCCCCCCTCCCGCGGCAACTAAAAATACACAGCTAGATGTGAGATTAGGAGAAATGATGTTTGCAATATTTTTGGAGCATTTTAGCTTGAAAAGAAGATAAAATCCAGCAGATGGATCAATACGACATCAAAGCAAGATGGTAAAAGACAAACATGCACCACAAGCTCGAGTAAGTGTGCGACAGAAATGTGATTTTCAGCATAGCCTTTATCCAGTTTGGCCTCTGGGCTGGAAAAGCAGTGGCTGTGTGACTTAGACAATTTACAGAAGCTCATAATGAGTTCTGCAACACATTCCTTAACTTCTTCTTCCTTTGTTTGGGAGAAATGTGGGAAACTCATCAACTCATAAATCATATAAAAAAAATACCCTGGAGCTGTTAAGCTATTTCATTAACGATGTTTAAATTCCAGTCGACCTAGTATAATAAAAATACATCAAGTTTTACACGTTTAATAACTTAAACTGAATGAAACATCCTTGAAAAACTTCATTCAGTTCCCATCTTACATTCGTGCGTGAAAAAAAATGCGTGTGAGAGCTTGGAGACAACGTACACGGTCGCACTCTGACCATCGTTCAGGCTTCATGACATCACACGTGATTGAGAGCCTCGCCAGAGGAACAGATGTGCTAAATTCCAGCCGCCTGCCCTCTCTGGCAGCGTCCTCTCATCTCGCCGCTCAAGCTCCTCCTTGTTTGTTTTTTATTGATTTCCTTCCTATCTGTGTACGTCAGCATGCATATTTTGCTGTTGTTTCTAGTTGTCTTTGGGAGAAAATTGGGTTCATATGGGCCTCGTCTCAGGTCAGCTGCGACGTCTGTCTGGGCCCAGACTCGTGTGTGTGAGTTTGTGTGCGCGCGATAGAGCGGAGGTATAAAAAGCCCAAGCTAATCACAGAATTACGTCAGTCGGAAGATAAACAACCCTTTTCCCTTCGGCTCCATATACAAGCCAGTCAATCTGGCTTTTACAAGTGACATAAACTCTAAATTTTGGAGCGGGAACACACATTACCCTGTTCCCAGCACAGCCAACCAACAAACCTCCATTCATTTAGCAACATTGAGGCCATACACTGATGATGACCACAACATTTTTAAAAGCCTGGTCACTTGGACCGAGGGACGGACAAACAGTAACTCACAGACATCGGATCCACAGGAATATTTTAGCTTCTTTTTGAGGCTGTGCAGCGAAGCACCACCTGCTGACAAAGCTGAGCTCTCATGAAAACACCCCGTTATCTTCCACAAGTACACTCTCCACATCGTGAATGGAACTTTAATGTACTGAACTGTGTTAAAGAGACATATGTGTTTGCCTGCAGAGCCCTCCACAGATTTACCGAGCTGGGCCCGAAATTCCTTCTAACGACTTGTATCCTGGCAACTTGTCCAGACTCAGGCACGGGAGGGGCAAACCTTGTTAAAAGGCAAACAGACACTTGTAAAGCAGGGAGAGAATGAGGTGGCTCGGGGTATTTTAGAGCAAAGCCTAAAAAAAGGAATGAGGAGAGGAGGGAAAACCACTGATGTCAACAGCCGTGTTTGGAGTTTACTGCCATGAGCAGATCTTCACCTTCCAGTATACATACAAACTCGCATAAACAGACACTCTGACGTCTGCTTTACTACATCCTGACGGTAGATGACACAGGGCTAAGTGTTTACAGTCGTGCAGGATCTGCAGCTTGGTGGGGCGTTGAGCTCAGCGCTAATGTGTCGGCAGGCTAATATCCTCACAATAACAGTGCTGACACACCGGTGTTTGTCAGGTTTCATGTTTACCATCTTAGTTTGGCATGTCAGCTAATGTCACAATCAATTTGTTTAAAAGAATAAATGTTTTGGGTGAATGACCGAATTGAATCACTTAAAAGCTCTTAGTCAGCTGCGAGCAAACATGCGGGGATATATTCAGTCACTGAATGAGTAATTCAGTTCATTATCCTAACACGGAGGTAGCTGGGAGTTAACGCTATACAATCAATGGCCTGCTTCCTCAAACAGAAAACCACACAAAAGCAAACACGCACCTTCAAGTTTAATGTTGTGAAAAAGTCAGACGATCCCACCGATCTCTTAGATGAAATGGTCAACTTTACAGCAGAATTTAAAATGTTTACAGCCTGCTATAAAGAATAAATATTTTTGTCTTATACCCAGTTTTCTCCTTCGTAAAGATACATTTAGTCATTTTTTGAAGTTTATTCAATGGAAAAAAATGTGGGACTCATAAATATACATTGATTAGTGTGTAATTATTATCTTCCAACAAACTGATGAAGTCTCATAGACTGCAGGGCGCCGCCATGTTGCCCTGCCATCTTGAATGCCATGGCTGAGATGGATATCACCGTTCCCCCAACCTCGTTTTATGTGTGTGGCAGGAGAACGACCAACTTATAGATGCTTGCACTCAGTGGAGGCAAGTTTTAATTCATGCCTGGACCTTCAGACTCAGACATGGTGTGTTATAATCTGAAATGGGTCCCCTTCACCAATCAAGCAAAAATGCGAACGAAAGAGACAACAAGCAACTTAATAAAATGTCATCCTCGTCTTCAAGCATTATGCCCCGAACTGAAGTTAGAGCTCTAACACACCAGTATCCAACAATCCACAACAAAGAAATTCAGGGAAAGAAGTAGCATCCTCACTAAATCACCTCAGTATCGCTGTCATCAGACAGATGTGAGCTTCTCAGACTCATCAACCTACATCGGACTCCTTTCACCAGGTGCCAACGAGGCCAGTGGCTGCTATTGGACGAGTAATAAATATAATGAAAAACGTGTAAACATGCTAGCTGGATATATGCAAAGCAACACATGTAAAAATTTTAAAACACAAAATCAATAGCAGTTTAAACCTGGTGTGTCATCTGGTGGGTGTGACCCATCTAGTGCGCGCCTACACCACCAGCAACCGCCGCTGCTTGTGGATCAATGAAAAGCTGACCTGAGTCTGTAAGTCCCTTCCTGCTAGTACATAGTGTCTTTGTAGCGCCACACATCAACAGAGCACCCTTTGGACTCAGGCGGAGCTACAGGGGGATTGGAGGAGATCTGACCCCTGGCAGTGGTGCGTGAACATGCCCTCATGGCCGCGAACCAGATCCCCAGCTATGGGTAGTTAGCACCACTGCCTTGTGGTTGTGTCGGGAGTGACAAAGACCAAAATCCAGAATGGAGTCTCAAAGTTGGTTGGATGACTTTCTTGTCACTGTCAGGAAGCTCCTGCATCCTCCCGCCGTTCCAAATATATCCTGGCACTGGATCCAGAAGTCCCCCTCACTTTAACCCAAATCACACACACACACAAGTCACAACTTCCAGCAAAAAGTCATCGTCCTCATGGCAACCGATGGATTACACTGTAAAATGTGCGGTGCAGCTGCAGCATGAAAACTGAGGGAACATCGTACATTTGTTTGCTGAACACACGATAAATGTACATTTTGAACCTTGAAACAATAAGGCATTTATGATTCACCTCAGCTTCAGAGCTCTGATCAGTTCAGAGAACACTGTTATTTTTCTGAGGAATTATTTTAATTAAAACATTTCTCTGGATTTTGAACAGAAAAAAGTGCTGTGCACATCACAACGATTGACATTCTAGGATTAATTGTTTTGTCTTAAACCACTGTATTGGATAAATCAATATTTAGCCCTGGTCATGGAGCACAATTAAAATGTCAAAGAAATAACAATTCATTCTGATGAAGACATGAATGCTGTTATTGTCATTGTACAGCTAGAGGGCACCACAAAAGTCACTGTGGATTAAATATTTAGAGACCACAAATATGCCAGCCGACCAAGTAAGTCTAGAAATATTTTGCCGAGCACGAGAAACCTGCCAGTGACACGAGAGGCAGTTTACAGGAATAGTTCTCACGGGTATTACTGCTAACCTTCATGACAGTTTGATAACTGTTAAGATAAAGTAGTAGACAAACCAACTAACCGACCAACATTGTCTCAGAGCTAATCTTTTTTTTTAAGATGTTGATTAAAATCTAGTTTCATGCACACATTTGAGTGAAGAGCATATGAGCTGTACATGGAGAACGCATGAAAACAGTTTTGGAGAATTAAAAAAAGAAACTGTATATGCAGGCATGGCACTGACCCTTCTCCACAGCGGTACAGAGGGGAGGATGACAGGGCAGTAGCTCTGTGGCAGGGCGCTGTGGATTCTGCCCACTGGCTGCCCGCCTCTGCCGCGGCTGCGGTAGCATGTAGGGGTGGGGTGGATGTTTGTATCGAAAGTGACGCTGCGCTTTTGGCATGGCAAAGCCGCTGCGTGATACGCCAAGAGCATCCAGATTTACCACAAGAGGAGAAACCTCAAGCAGCTCTGAACTGGAATCTTCTGCAATTATAAAAAAAGAGAAAAGAAAAACCAAAGCAAGAGGAAGCAGGGAGGAAGCAAATAAAAGGGACTTTTTTTTTCGAGAAATGTTCGGCATGTTTTCCATTACGAGAGGAAATCTCTCGCTCTCCTCTTCTCTGTTTCGCGAGTAGCATCGGGAGCTGGCTCCCACAGACAGCTGGACACAGGGAACATGTAATCAGCTCGACCATAGGCATCCCGCACGCCACAGGGTTCACCTCCCTTTAACACAAAAGTGCAAGTCACACCAAGGAAACATGGGCTCAAAGGCTGCACACAAAGCCCAAACATGTGGCAGATTGCTCAATGCAGGCCAGCCCAGACAGAGACACAGAAACCACAAGTCTGTCACTGCCTCCCACACATGACATGAACTCCACACAGGGTCACTGCTCGACACGACAGCTGCAGCTGAGCCTCAGAGCCTCTGGCTGACCTCCGCTGATAGAAATCAACCTGCGCTCGCTGATCATCAGCTGTGGTCTGCTCGAGCTGGCACCGAGATCTTGGATCACATTTTCCCATAAGTCACAGAAATTTTCAGAATGTAGGAAGAGCCTGGTTGAATGGGTGATAGTCAAAAATGGAGAGGATGAGTAAAAAAAGGAAAAGTGCATGGAATTTTTTTTATCAGTGTCTGTGATTGGGATCTGGGCCTGTGTTATGTCCTCCTCTACATGCACAGGACTTGTCTGGACATGCTGCTATGTGACTCGGCCCAGATGGAATCTGTAGGACTGAATGTTTCTATCAGTGCTTCAACACATTTACATCACGCCTGCAAATCTAATCTACAGAATTCAAGGATTCGGTTTCCAAACAGACTACCTCCCATAAGTTAAAAAAAGAAAGTTCCTCAGTGTTTAATTGTTCTGACCTGAAGGAAATCAGTGACACAGTGATGAAATTAGCTGACCTGATTTAAGGGGTTTCAGTCCTGCTTTTTTAAAGTAGCTTTGCATGACTCACAATTAAAAATAATCCTTATTTACCTGATACCTGTGTGAAACAAACAGTTTTAGCTCCTCTCCCTTTGTGGGAGCTTTTTGCTCCACAGACTCTGTCGTCCTCCTCCACCTTACAAAGCTTTTCAGTGTCTGATGAGCTGCAGGAAAAGTATTTCATCAATAAGCAGCGCTGGTAGAAGGCTAAGTTCACAGGAATGAGGACGTGCTGGGTACTAAAGCAGGGGTTTTCCTGGAATAACACAGACCTATAATTAACAAATAATAAAAATGGTCACAAATGCAGTAGTGTGCAAAAGTCTTGAGCCACTCCTCATGTGATGTAATTCTCATCCAGGCTTTCTAGTTGTTCCTTTGGACACTGGCAGCTTTATTTCACACATTTTCAGTCCAGTCCTTGCACCTAACCAGGACTTTTCTGTTTAGCTACTTAACAGTGACCTATAAATCATTCAAGCATGAAAAATGTCAACCTAACTCCAGGGATGAAGAAGTCCGGTATGCACATATAGAAGACAATTTACAAATAACTCATTTTAAATTGAATCTTTAGGCACTTTGTTACTAGTGGCCTGTCACAAAAATAAATAATGCGTTCCCATTTCTTTACAAAGATTTAAAAAATCACGCAGTTTGACAGACAAAGTGGCACGAACCAAAAAAGGCGATTCCCAAAGAGCCATTTATTGTAAATGTACATGCATATCTCAGCACGGTGTGCAGTGTATCCGTAAAGACTATGAGGAAAAAGAACAAGTGGAGTACAAAAGAAGTGACAGGCCTAAAAAACAATTACAGCAGATGAACAGTATCTGAGACTCATGTCTTTAAGAAACGGGAAAAAAAAATCAGGAAGGACCTGAGAGAGGGCTGTGGTGGGGCGTGGTCTGCGGTGCCGTGCAGACGCACCTGCACGGCATCCGCAATCACGCCCGCCGTGTTAAAACACGGGGACTCAGGGGTTGGTGGGGGGTTGTGGTGGTGTGATGCAAATATTAAATAAAGACGGCTCAAAACATGGATCTGTGGTCCCGTCGTGCCTTAATTCCACCACAAGGGCCTAAAGACACCGAATGAAACACTTTCAGCCATGGATTGGCCTCCCCAGATCCCAGACCTCAGCATTATTGAAGCAGTGTGGGATCATTTTGACAGAGGATGGAACAAACGGCTGAAACATCCAAAGAACAGATTTGAATGTCCTTTAAGAAGCCTGGAGAACTGATCACAGAGCTACATAAGAAAGTTGAGGCTGTGTTAAAGAATAAAGGTGGTCACGTGAAGCTCATTCAAACTTCACAAACTCTGTTTTTTATGCTGCATGTTTTGATAAATCATTCAACCTCGCATTTCTCTAGCAAGATAGAAAGAAATGAGTGGTGGCTCGAGACCTTTGCACGGCCCTGTATTTTCCACACAATGCTGCTGATTTGTCTCTGAAGACCAAAACATCTTTGGTACATGTCACAACCCTTTGATGTGGAGTCTGACTCACACACATGCTCCAAACTGATGCTGATGTTGCCCCATGTCTGCTGAGTGTGTGAGTTGGAAAATATTTGCTAAAATATTACCCACAATTCTCCTCAGGTTGGAAACAATTGTTTTGATGGACATGTGGAATGCTTTCAAGCAGTCTGGCCACATGTTCTAAACTTTCCCATCTTTATTTAGAAGTGAAACCAACCTCAGAGTGAACCTCAAGTGTCGGTAATAACCCCTTCTTCCACTGCACAAAGCTACAAAAACGGATGTTTGCATCATGCCTTTGTTTCTCTGACTAACCTGAAGTTCTGTTTACAGCCTGTCTAATTGTCAGATTGTATGCATGTGTTAGCCTCTCAGCCTCCTTCTAAGCGATGCTTGCCATAGAAGTGGCTTGAGGAGTATAATTCTGTTATAACTAACACAAATAGTGTCCTGAACTAAGAAAATCAGACCCAGATTACAAGACATTTCTCCTGTACCTTCCAGGCCCTGGTTAAAAATAGTTTGCGACACTCTGGTATTGATATCAGAGCGCCTCTAGCACAAAAAAGGTACAGCACACTTTTAAAGCAAGCGTGCAGGTCATTGTGTCAGACAAAGCCTTTCCATCGCGCACTGTTTTTCTTGATAAACGAAGGAAAATGGATTTTCCTTGCATTTAATGTGCACATGTCCCGTGAGCTGCTGTGTTTTTGTCACGCTGGCAGATATCCCTGTTCGGAGCTCGTAGCCTGGGGAGAAACGGCATGAGAGTGGAAATAAATGAGGCACATCATGGGAGAGTAGAGACAGATAGACAGACAGATGGAGGAATGACAGGAGGCACTTTCCACAGAGTGAGTCATGGATAGCTCCTCAGCGGGGCGGAGCGGCGTTTGGGTCAGCGCAGCCTGCCTCGCATTCCCACCCGCTCTCCTCGAGTCGTTACTCAACTTTTATTGAATGTGAAATGTAAAGAGAGGAGGAGGACCAGCGCTGTCTCATTCTCCTCTGTTTCTTCTCCCCTCACCCTCCTGTCTTTCCCTATCTGTCCACGCTCGAGCGTGTCACGCAACAGGAGCTCAGCCTCAGACGGTTAATGCAGACAAAATTAATTTCCTGATGTTCATTCCAGTCGGACACAGAACACGCAGGAGGAAAAAAAAAGAAGCGGCTCTCCGGTCCGGCATGAAACTGGGAGTGTTTGTGCTCCACCTTAGCCCGTAACTCTATTTCCAGACCTCTCAGTTTGGACTGAATCCTGAACGCATGTTTAGATGATGTTGCAGAGGGAGCTTAAACTGTTGGTGTTTAAGAATAGAAGAATGTTGTTTTCCAACACGCTGGGCTCAGATCGAGGCGGCGCATGAACGCAGGGGGTTAACTCCCTTTAGTATTAAATATATCTGGTATGACAGCAATTTTCAATCTTTTTTTGAGGGTAACCAAATGAAAATATCGACTTATGTCTGTGAATGTGCCTGATTGTCTCTATGGGGTTTAATAGTTTAAAAAGTCTCATTCCTGCTCAGGCTGCTGGTTGCTAAATCTGATTACACCCCGTCAGACAATCTCTTTTTGTCCACTGCCCATCTGCTTTACACGTTATCGCAGTGCTTTCCAGAGTCATGTGTTGCTCAGAAATCCTCCATTTCAACATCAGCAGACTGTCACTGCATGTTCCATGATCACACCTAGTGGGAATCGGTGGATGATCACTGGGGCAAGTGGGTAAGAAAGAGTGGAGGAGCTATGCTTGTGTGTGAGCGGCAATCAGCTGATGTGCTGTAGGCTTAGCTTAGCTTCTAGCCTAAGCACATAGAGAACTGAAGGTGCTGGAAAGAATGAAAGAAAAACGTAAAAACCGCTAACCACAGAGATAAATAGGGGTCTTGCGATATGAGAAGACGGGGAGCATGAGAGGGGATGATAAAATTTGGGAGTGCTGACATTTTGACGGGTCTAGAGAGGAGCCTCAACTGAGCTGTAACCACCCACTCCGCCCTGAGCACTGCTGTCCCAAACAAAAGGCGCAGGATGAACGGGGAGGTCTATGACCCTCGCGGATAAGACCCTATGATGACCTAGCAGAAACAGGAAACAGGAAGTGTGACCCGTGACCTCTACGGGGAGGTATCCTGTTACACAGCAACATATGACTGTGCCCAGCGACAGAGAGTGTGAGAACGCAGCAGGAAGACTCAGCTGTCCGATTCCCTGACAGTTCAACGAAAAGTCAAGAATCAGCAAAGAAAAGTTAGCACGAAAAAGACAAACAAACAAACAAACAAACAAGCAAGCAAGCCCTCAGCTCAGAGTCACAGGTAAAAAATAGGAAAATACCCTTCACCGGTGTTCCTGCTCAGCAAGGCGAGTGCCCGCCTTGTGCTGCGGAGTTTTTATAAGCCGGCTGTGTGATAATTACACCCACTGGGGTGGTAGTAGTGTGGGAGCGAAGGGGGTGGCATGGGCCTCAGGATTGATTGAGGGTTTGGGGAGGGGGCAAAGATGGAGGGAGAGGTGGAGGTATGGAGGTAAGGAGGAACGGGTGGCAGTGGTAGAAAGGATGGTTGGGACTCATTAGCAGGCAGACTAATTGGGAGGAAAAGGCCCCTCACATGCTCTGTCTGACCTCACAGTCAGCAGGGGAGAAAGCCTGGGGTGGGAGAATGGTGTGTGAGTGTGTGTGTAATCTGTTGGTTGGATTTGTCAAGTTAAGGAACCACAACTGCTCAAATCCTAAACTTACCATGAATTCCTAAGTCTCCGGAAAACGAAAGGATAACACGCATGTACGGTGCGCTAACAGGGGTACACAAACGCCCTGCAGCCCCTTCAGAGGTTTACACCAGGTGTCACACATCATTTAAAGCACCCCTCGTGAGCTCGTACCCGCTCACAAATATTAGCATCCCCTCTTTCCTCTCTGCTGTACATGAAAAAAAAGAAAATAAAAAAAGACGAGGAGGGCGAGAGGACAAAGCCCTGAGGGGATACATAAAAAAAAAAACCCCCGCTTCAAAACCCTCTCAGTCAATAACATCAAACAGAAGTCAGTCTCTTTGACTGGAGTACGTGTAATGACTAGGTTAGCAAGTTTACAAAACAGCAGGCCAAGTAGACACCCATAGTGTGCATTAGTCCTAAGTTAAAGGCCACTGCACACATCTCTACAGTAGTATTCAGTAAAGGGTTTCTTATTTATATATTCCTGCTATATGAGCTTCGACGTGTCCGTAATTAATTACTACCACTGTGCACAGTGACTCAGGACGAGTGTTTCTGTGAGTTATGATATTAAAGAGTGCATTCTGCGCGAACATGCACTAGGTGTCAAGCGCACGCCGCCCAGGCTCTGGTGGCTCGGAGGAAGTGAGACTGCGTGATGGAATTTGTGGCGCTTGGGATCTGGTTTATTTTCCACCCTGGATTCCTGTCCTACCTGCAGGATTTTCCCAGGTTCTGGCTTCAATTAGTCTGGGGAGCTGCGAGCAGAAGAGAGGTGGGTGTGGGGAGGAGGGAGGG
>NW_024582380.1:559914-562718 GCF_018398535.1 Haplochromis burtoni
TTAGGGGGGGATAGAAGGTGGGGGCTGGAGGAGCGAAGGGCGACAGCGCTGCAGTCTGTCACACACAACTCAGCACAGCTGGGGAGATGGAAAGAAGTGAAACGAACAGGGAGGGATAGAGACGGATGGAAGTAAAAGCTAAAATGTTCAAATAGCTGAAAATGAAAGCTTTGGCTGGCAACGCGAAGAAGTTATTTTTCAAATTACAGAGCAATTATAACAGTGTCAGATCAAACAGCTGTGTTTTAATGAAACTGACTCATAAAAGATGCATTCCAAATTTAAGCTCTCCAAAGAGTGTCGTGTAGCCAGAAAAGGGGGGCTGTCAGAAGAATCCCAGGAGGTCTGACCCTCCAAATGGCAAACTCATCTGACAAATGAAACGCTCTGTAATCAAAGACCAATCACATAATTGCTCTATTTTGCCACTAGCTCAACCATCTCCTGCCAGATTAGTTGTTCAGAGGAGAAACTTGATACTCTGGGAAGTTAAACAGATGTTCAGAAAAAACAACAAAAAAAACAAACTAATCCCCCCAGAACAAGAACACATCATCAATATAATATGTTCTAATTTAGGAGCGCTAACGCCCCTACGTCCCCTGCGCGCAAGAACTTCACGAAAAACGAAAGTGTTAATGCGGAGTCACGTTCACACAGTCCACTTCTCAGCAAGAAAACCAGGAAGAATCGCCAGTCTGGCATCAAAAGAATATCTCAAACCTGACGTCAGAGCCGGGGAGAGAGCGAGCTCGAGCACTCTCGTCTTTATCAGCTCATATTGCATATACAGACAGGACCTCACACGGGAATTTGTTACACACAGTGTTTGCATGCACAAAAATGTCCGTGGCTCCTCACAGTCCCGCACTGTTTAAAGATTCCAAGTTGGGAAGCAATAACTGAAGGAGAAAGCCATTTCTCCTCATCCATTTATAGTGTGCGGCTCACTTTAAACTTGGCTACGGCTCAGTCATGACATCAACTGGTTCAGGCGTGAGAAAACGCTGTTTTATAAGCTGAGGCGACCGGCTCTGAATTTTTTCCTCTTCTTATTGTGTTTAGTTTAGCCTCACAGAGGCACAAAGGCAAGGGGTCCCCTGCCAAACTGTCTCTGTATCTGCTGATACTCTGATCAACACTGACAACGTGAGAAATGACACATTTCCGCCGCATAGTTGCATTTCACGGGGCCATCGTCACGGAGCACTTAAGAGTCGAGGAATGAAACATCAGAGGGATTAAAGTTGGAAGGAAGTCGATTTTTTGAGGGGTCCCACGTTCCCTCTCGCTCTTGGAGAGTGTATATTTTACGACACAGTCTTACATACTATGGTCTGGGACCGATTCACTGTTTGAAAGTGGGTCAGTAAGACCTGGAAGAACCGCTGATCATGTTCGCTGCTCCAGCCAAAAGGAGAATAATGTTCATTCAGATGGAAAATGTGCACAGGAGAAAAAGAGCCTTATAGGATTTGCAGAGGACTGTATGCAAGCGACCCCTGTCCAGCATGCAGAGCTGAATGCATATCCAGGACTTACATGTGCACATTCATCTGAGCACGATCGTCTGTGAATACTGCAGGTTTTAATCAACATGGCACTCCGCTGTTTGCCTTCCTGGACCATTACGCAACATTACTATCTCACCGTTGGCCTGTCCTCATACACTTTGCATATAAACAGGGCAGATGAAAGTAATTATCTGTGAGCCATGGCCCCACTCTTTCATATCACATGGTTAATTAGTTGCTTTTAGCCCTGCATCATCTGGAACTGTCGGTCTTTCAACTGGCGGGGAGGCGGAGACCTTGTAAAACTGCTTTTAACTGAACAACATCACTTTCTCCAGTGCCCTCGGTGGTTGTTTACAATATGCAAGCGGAGAGCAGGACCATGAAATGCGGTGTATACTCAATAAACATTTAGCAGGATTAGAAAGTATGTTTAGGGCTGTGCCTCTCTGTTGAAGAGCGACTTGATCCTTCCCTGTTGGCAGGTATCCTTTCAAACATATTAGCATTGTAGCTCTGGGTATGGTCATGCTGCCAAGTCACTTGGTACACAACTTGGTTTCAGATTTGAAATTTGGCAAATTGTTATTCTTGGCTTCCCAAAGGAAGGATCCCACTGAGTCTGGCAACTGTTTTTAATTAGCAGGTAAAAGTATGTATGCATTCATGTGTTTCGTTAGGTATGTCGAAGGACTTTGACGATCCCCTTCTTTTTCTTCTAGCTCAACCAGGGGGTTAACATTTGTGGCTGGGAGTAAAGTCTTAACTGGTAATACTGGCCCCTAATGGACGGACAATTCTATGCAGTCTGTGAAAACTTGAATACATTGCAAGTAGCAGCCAGGCATTGCTAATCATTGATCATTAACTGATAATCAGCAAGTGTGAGTAGTTTGGTTTTTGCAGTTTCCTGGTCTGAAGCGTTCAGATATGTGGACGGTCCAGCAAATTCACCCCTGAACAAGTCTGGCCTGTTTGGAAGGGTTGCCAGGAGAAAGCCTCCTCTCTCCAAAAAGAGCATGACAGCATGGTTTATATTTGCGAAGCTCCATCTGAACAAAACACAGGACTTCTGGAACAATGTTGTTTGGACACACGAGACCAAAGTGCAGATGTTTGACCGTAGTGCACAGCGCCATGTTTGGAGAAAAGCGAACAGAGCACATCTCTTACCAACTGTCAAGCACAGTGGTGGAGGGGTCAGAGTTTGTGCTGGGTTTGCAGCCACAGTATTCTAGAAATTAAGCCCATTATTAACATGACTCTACCAGTTTATTGGTTGAGCTCCCA
>NW_024582380.1:562738-578451 GCF_018398535.1 Haplochromis burtoni
ACCCCCCCACAGTGGCAATAATAAACATTAGATCTATTACCATGTTAACAACAACGTCAGGCAAATGGACATTGTGCAGATTAGCACTTTTATTGTGTCTCAGAGCTCCAACTAAAGCAAAAGTAATTTTATTTTTATGAAAACTAATTAGTTTCATATGTTTTGATAAGAGATGTTACAAGAAAATTACAAATTACTATCAAGATAAACTCGGTGAGTCATCTTCCCCTAAAATTTCAATACTTTAAACTTCTCAGTGGGCTGATTTACAGCAGGACTGTTGCAGCAGATTGCACAACATTACAAGGTGTTCCTGTCATTTTGCACGCCCAAGTATAATGGTGATAGGATTACACTAATATTTTTAAAACCAATTTCTGCAACAAAAGGGGGGAGGGAAAGCATGGCTGTGAGCCATGAACAGTTTTACTGCACATGAAATATGCAATCAAGTGCAGTCATTCTTTTGTCAGATGTTAATCCAGGCCATTGAAGTTAAGATCTGAAGGGAAGGGGAGCCGAAGCAGAAACACACTTGACTCTGCTGCACGGTCATCAGATATGAGACTAAAAGCTCCCTTGCGAATGGTCAATCTGCATAAATATTAACCGATTGTGTAAACAGAATCAAAACCCCATAAATGTCCACATGTTTGCCACATCATCAGTGCAACATGGGAGCCAATTAGAAATGGAAATTAGGTTACTGAGAACATATGACTTGACTGAGTTCATGCTTCCAAGGGATTGTCTCAATGTCTATAACACAATGAGCTCAGTCATTTCACTAAACTGCATTTTCTTGCAAAATCTCATCAAAAGCCTATCAGGACCTCGATCCACATGGTAAACAGTCTGCACTGCAGCAGCTCTGCTTGTAATCATATGGCTACAATTGTTTATCTGTGCCGATGCAGGAAGTTTTGAAAGGCTTATTACATTAAAGGGTATGTCCTGTGTTTTTAAGCTTACAGGATAATTCAGGTTTATTACAGCTTGGCTTTTATTTTGGTCATTTTGGCTCTCACTCCTACTTATAATAATAGTGTACAAAATTGCTCCAAAGAAGGCTGAAAGGGCAAAAAATGCACAGTCAGGTGATCACACTGATTTTACACTGGTCTCTGCACTTAGGGATTATTATTGACATTTTATGCTTTCTTTGCGTTTTAGCACCAAATAAAATGGTTAAACAGTTTTTCTTTCCCCAGTGAATGTCAGGAACTTTCTCTGGTGAGTCCAACGTCTTCACAGCTCACAGAAAAGATGGCCAAAGCTATAAAAAAAAATAAGACCCACATTTTTAGGAATGAGCGTTTAAACTGCCCAACGTATGTAGAGCCAGGATGAATCAGGTATGGTGGCGTTTGAAGGCAGCAGGAGGCGTCTGACACATATGAATGAAGTAATACTGTGGAAGTAAATGATAGAATTAGTTTCAACCCACAGCCCTCTCAATTTTGTTTTTTCTTGAGGCTCTCTGGTTGTCAGCGGGGAGTGCAGAAGGGTCCGGAGCTACTTCTTAGATCTCCCAGGTTCCCTTTTAAACAGGGGAATCCACCTTGACAGGGCTACAACATCCTAAAGCTCAAACAGACTCGTGTTAACATGCACACATATGTGTGTATGCATGCGGGAGG
The DNA here is from genome assembly GCF_018398535.1 of Haplochromis burtoni. Lineage (NCBI taxonomy): Eukaryota > Metazoa > Chordata > Actinopteri > Cichliformes > Cichlidae > Haplochromis > Haplochromis burtoni. The sequence continues at coordinate 564,379 of NW_024582380.1, forward strand.
GGGCGAGGGGTAGTCAGCTAGAAGTGTTGACAGCTACAAGTGCAACCACCAAGAATCAGGAAGTGCCGGCAGATCTGTGGGCTGATACGTGAGTTCGATCCTGCATCTCTGAACAAAGCCAGCCTGCCCCGACCGTGGTTTACATGCCAGCGGAAGTGGTGGGAAAAAAACAAGGGCTTCGGCCTTGATGACAGCTGGGCCTTTTGTGGATGGAGGACACGCATCCTTTCATATTCTGGCTGCCATGCGGGAGAATTTGTGTCCAGGAAGAGCTTTTTTTTAAAACAGTTTCCAGTCACAAGTGTTTTGCTGTGTTTTAAAAGGGCAAAATAGTAAACAAAGCATCCTCACTTAAAATCTTTACTTGGCTTGTGCTGACCCCCACAGGAGCTGCAGAGCAGGGCCTCCAGCAGCTTGGGAATCAGTGTCCAACTGTGAGCCAAGAAGCAGAGCTAATGGGAGAGTGGACTATCCCACCTCTGCAGAGCCGGAGCTATAACCATGAAGGAAATAAAAGAGCACAGCTCACCTGGTTGATGTGTTTGAGTTTGTCTATGATCTGGCTGATGACCGGCTCAGGCGGCTTGTTGCTCCTGGACTCGGAGCTGGGGTGCAGTCGTTTTAGGCCGGGCCCAGGATATCTGAAAGGACGGGAAGAAAATGCTTAAATAAGCCTTATGTTTATGAAACTCTGAAGAGCTTCAGTGACTTCAGGCTAAGCTACCTTTGTGGAAGACACAAACAGGGATTTTATCACCATCTAGTGTTGATAAGAGGAATCGCAGGTCTTCTGGGTTTTAGTTTCCTGAGCTAAAAAACTCATTTGTCAATGAGCTCTGACCAAAGAACCAACTTTTCCCTCAATGGAGAAGCTACAGCTACAAAACCAGAGGCGGGTTGATATTTATCCAAGATCTGCTGTTTAAAGACAGCTTAATGTTGTTAATGTAGTTATAAAGGCTGCAATTCATCACTCATCACACGCTAACTCTGAACATCTGCCTTTAAGAGGCAGGCTGTTACATTACCACCTTCTTTGACATTTTTAAGTGTTTCAAGGGTGCCGACAACATCCTCAAAGATCTTGAACTATCATGTAAAGTTTGGCTGCTGATTAATTTCATGCACATTATCTGCTCAGTTAGTAGCTTTTTAATCATCTGAAGTTAATGAGAGAACATTAGCAGAGATGTATTTTTGCCCTGCTTTAGCTGTGAGGGTATATTTAGGTAGAAGCAGCACACGGGCAGGCTCTTACATGCATAAATGTACGACTGAGGAAGTGCTGCTCTGTTTACACTTGTGTACACTATGAAGAGGAGGAGCTGGGATGTCTGAAAGGTAGATTTCTTCACAGCTGTTCTTTCATGTTGAGACTTTCCTGCAGGTGTGGGTTTTTTTTTCACTTCTGACAGTCCCAAGGGTTTAACCCCTTCCTCACCGCACGCTCAGAAGGATGAGACCGGCTAATTCTGCTTGACTGAGACGAGCACGTTTAGGTGAACCTGAATCAGACATCTCTCTCAGGTGCCGCAGTGGATGTCACGCTGCAGCGTAAATGTCGTCTGCCGTGTTGTTGTAAATGTTTGAAAAGATGAATGGCGAACTATTTTAGAGGAAGTAGATTAGCGAGAACGAAAAAGGGGCCTTGAAAAAAGAATCTGTGCACATGTGTGTGTTTGTGTGTAAAGTATGAGGTCATCCTTTGTTCTCTCTCTTTTAAACAGCCCTGTGTGCACACTCCCCCAACACACACTCACACACACACTCACACACACCTATGAGCTGCCGTCTCTTTTCATCAGTCTTTCATTCTCCTCCAAGTCAGACTTTTCATTAAACTCAAATTACATTTCCCCAGTTATTTATTCTTCTTATTATCCATGATCTCATCCCTTCTTCGCTGCTAATTATCACATGAATAATGGAAAAACGTGTGATCACTTAAGCAGAGGAAAAGAGGAAATATGGTTAAGAGGAGGGAGGATTAGGACGGGGAGATTTTGAGTGACGATAAGAAGCCGAGGCAGGTTAGTGTTTCACATGATAAGTGCCTGTCAGATAATTTTACCACAATATAATTTAGCGTGTCTCACCGTTAAACCGTTTTTCACCGCCGATAGTCTCAGTTGTCGACTCTCGGCTCGTTATCCAATCCTGCTTGTGTTATTGTTCGCTGCCAGCAGAGCTGATCACATCGCCTCATGCTTGCGATAACTTAATCTAATGTAACACCAATTACCACGCTGCCATTAGGTCCAGTGTGAGGCTGCCATCTCTCGCAGCAAAATAACCCGCAGAAGTAGAAGAACACGTCCTACTACAAGCCACATTCACACACACACGTTTATACAAACACCTTTTTCTGTGCCTAAGAATCTTGTCTAACACACACAAACACAGACACACACGTGATTATTAACACTGTTCCTTTGTTTTAATGTCGCACTGAGAAAACACAAAATTCAGAGTTCATACAAACAGCTGTGATGGAGCAGCGGGTGGGTGAACTTAAGTCTCATTAAAGTGGGCGCATTATGCTCTATACTTTTATTTTTGGAGCGCTGCATGATTCTAACTTCAACATAATCCTCATTATTCTTTAATCCTCAATCCTTCCCTTTCCTTTAAACTAAATTAAGCCAGATTTCTTCCAACTGGCTGACCCCTTGTAAATGTCAAGTTTGAACAGCAGGTGGGCGGAGTTGCTTACTTTACATCATCAGTAGCTCCGCCCTTCTGTACTAATGTATCATTAAAATGGTGGTAAAAACTGACACAATTATGCACTCGTTTTATTCATCCTAGCTGCCGTAGCAACAGGTTTCAAAAAGCGGTGCACGACCGGCAGAAAGTGCTGCCAGCGACAGTCTGACGTTAACTTTGTCATACGGTGCCGTTCACATGGCAGGTACAAACGTTCTTAAAGCCTTAGCTTTTATTGTACATATGCTGAAATCATTGAAACACTGACCATTTGTAATATGAGCATCCACCTCAGTAACAGCATATTCACATGGGAGACTCTAAGGGAGAGGATAATGGTTCCCTTTTAATGGCTCCTTGAAACGACTTATCTCGATTCTTGGCCAGTCTGTACTGGTCCAGGTTGAACTTTCTCAGAAATTGTTGATGGATTGCCGTAAAATTTGGTTTTGCTACCCTACATGCAAAGACGAAACATGACACTGACTATGAAGCTCGCGTTGCCTTAACTTTAAACCATGAGGTTAATGTTTGAGGGTGGGGTGAAATTGTTCTAGCTGACGGAGGTACTAAATCATTTGCTTTAAATCAACTGTGACTGAAAAAACATATATACAGATATGCATTATTGTGTATGATGTCTTTGGGGCCACAGTAATTCTTACATGTACCACATCACATCAGCTGTCATGAATTCAGTCGAGTCTGTCAGAGTGTGACAAACCATTTCTGCTTTTTATTGACCCAGTTTGGCACTAATGGCATTTCTTCCTTGTAAAGAAAAGTTGGGGACTCTGATTACACAATTAGATTAAATCTGCTGAGGGAATTCACGTTTTCCTCAGAAAGAATGGAAATACCTTTGGTGATGCTTCAACTTTCTTCACCTTTTTAAGTAGAACCAGTTTTTAAAAATAAATTTGATACAATCTTAAAAACTCTGAACTTTCCCATTAGGCTCTGTTATTCTTTAAGTGTCTATATATTTAAATAGCATTGCCGCTGGCAGAGTGTTAGCATAAAGAGTCGTATCTGACTCAACTCAAGGCCTCACAAGACATTTAGCATAGCATGTGCTGTAGGCTCTCAGACAACTATAATTTAACACAATGCTAAAGGATGACAGTGGGCACGGAGCATGTGGCAGCCACTGAGGCTGAAAACAGAGTTGAAGCCCCAAAAACTGCAGTTCCTTTAGTGGCCACTTGAATCCGGCTCCCATCCATGTGGATTTAGGCTTACAGTTGGGCTGTGACCTAGAACTCGACTCCACCTATCTGTGTTATACTGCTGGTGCCTGTTGCAGCAAGTGTCTGTGCTTCACGGGTGCAGCTTGCTAGCTAAGCTGGCTAGGGACAGCTAACTCGCTAACTTAGCACTCTATCTTTATGTCCTTTCTCCTGTTTTCATCTCACTCTACCTCCTTCACTACATCCATGAATCTTCTCTGAGGTCTTCTTCTTTTCCTCCTGTCTGGAAGCTCCATCTTCAACACCTTTTCTCCAGTATATCCCTTCTCTGCACATGTTCAAACCTTCCCAGCTTGATAGTCTCATTTCTACTGCTGTCCATTCTGGTCACTCCCATCTCCAAACCATACATTGCATCAGGTCTCACTACCACCTTGTAAACCTTAACTTTCAGTCTTGCTGCTATCCTTCTGGACCACATTTGCTTATTTCTGGCTGCAAAAATCAACATGGCAGCAGCTGAAACTCTTTAAATATGATATCTTCTGACCTCCTCTCAGACTCCATCGTCACAATCCCCAAAATGAAACATTCACGGTCGACACCGAATCTTATCTTTGAATCAATTATCTCACACACATGAATTTACACTGTCAGTAGATCCAAAAGAGGAATGTTTTGAGTTGATACGGCGTTACGTTTTTATCACAGTTAGCACGGTAACACTCTTTGATGTGGTGAAAAGTGTTCCTCCTCTGATCTGGCTTCCAGGTGTGATGGTAAACAGAGCCCGATAACAGGCGCCTCATTTAGCTCCACAGATCACTCCTCAAGTATCAGAGACATTCAGCACCCGACCCCTCCAGTGCTTATCCTCCCCACCCACCCGGTCTAAATTTATCTGCATGAGACAATGCACTGAATGAATGCCACATTTGGCTCTGAAGAAGGTCCTATCTCAGGAGATAATGGAAGATGATCCAGAACAAATCTCGAAGTGAAAATGCACCAGAGTGAATCTGCAGACATATGCCCTCGCAGGTGACATGGAGAATTGCTTGCCGCGAGACACTGTAATCTCTCCATCATTTTGTCTCCTGTTCCTGCCTCCCCTGCACCTTCCTGTCGCACTGCTTGGTCCAGCTTGTAATCATCCCCTCAGGACAGCTCTGCCCCCTTGCCAGCCTGATATCTCCTCCTCAGACTCGGGTTCTTTTTTTTTTATATCTTTGTGCAAGAAGTACTGAACTTATTCTCCTTCATCCTTGGGAACAAGACTTAAAACATCCCCCAGTGCTTTTATACTAGAATTTGTGCATTTAATTCCACACATGATTTAAAAGCCTAAAAATCCTATGATATCTGTAACTATGTGAGCCAAATTGAAATCGGGGCCAGCTGACGGTGCAGGCGGAAAGAGCGCTGAGAGTTGTGATGTGTGAAGCCAAAGGACAGGGGTGAAATGAAATATTGTGGAAACCGAATGCTGTTCTGCGGGGTGCACAGGAGACGCTGGATGAAGGAGGAGAGAGCGATCGAAACGGCAATTAACTAAGCGAGAAGAAGGTGACAGTGTTCCTGACATTAATAACATCCCATAGAGCCAAAGTCAAGATTTACACTCGCACTCAGTGGGTGAGACGGTGGGAGTGGGGGGGCCTTGTGGGAAGCTCATCAGCTCTGGGAAAACTTGCCCTTCAGTTCACCTACACTCCTAGATGTGAAGCTAGAGGGCTGGGAATTCAAGAATGGGAGCAAAGTGTTTGCATAAGCGATCATTTAGAGAGAGCCAATAAACTGTGAAGTGCTGATTCGCAGTCTGCAAACAAAAACCAGACCCCCGCCTTACCTGTCTGTCATCTCCTGCCCGTTCCAGCAGAGGGAGTGGTTCACTGGAGCAGGCTCGCGGCTGCATAAGGCCTCCCCGAGACCACTATAAAAGGAGCTGAAGCCTCTCAGGCTGGTTATGAAGTCCCTGAAACACAAAGGCAAAGAATACAAACGTCAGTTAACACCATTGTTAGTGAGCGGAGAAGAAAACAGCAGGAAAAGCGAAAGGAGGCAGGGAAAGTGCAAGAGAGGGAATTCAGCTTGATAGCAGCGAAAGCAACTCGATTAGATCCCCCTGGAGAAGGAGAGAATAAAAGAGGCCAAAATGAGCAGTGTCTCTATTCCTAATTGACATTAATCTGGCCATTGTGCTGCTGAGGCCAGCAGCCCCCGCTGGGCGTCATTACACTGTTCATTTAAGCCTGTTACTGCATCAGAAGTGCTAAAAAAAACACTCAAGCGGAGAGAGACCGAGCCAAAGCATCGCGCGCAAGCAGGAGCGAACCTGTCGACAGCGTCAGGGGCAATATTTGTCTGTCAGGGAAAAATATTGCCCCATGGCACCCTGGAGAGACAGAGAATCGCTTCATCATAGGAAGAGGTCTCGTCCTGGCGCCCGATTTCCTCACCTGCGGAGGTCTGCCAACGTCTCGTCGGGGTCCGAGGATGACGGCTGAGCCCCACGGGCTGCGGCGGCCGGAGGCTGGGACGGAGGGGATCCGACAGAGCGAGAGGCCCGCTGAGGAGTTTGTCCGCACATCCCGCTCACCTGCCCAAGAGAGAGAGGAGATTAGAAAGGAAGATCTCACTTCTCCCCAGAACCTCTTCATCACCACTTATGTGGCACCGTATCCACTTCCTGCTCCTAAAAGCCTCTTCATTCAAGCAGCGGTGACACTGCAGACGGTACGAGCCTGTCAGTACCAAACTGCCGGCCTTACTCAGCTGAGCGCCTCTGCAAATTGTCATCTGTTTGGAATTGTTTATTTTTGGGAGGGATGAAAGCACCGGGATTTGCATAACAAACAAGTCATTGTATCCTCTGCCAGCCATGTTCGAATTTGTAATCATAACACTCCAAAAAAAAAACAAAAACCCTCCAGCCTCTCATTTTGCTGCTTCTTTCCTGTATAAATGCCATTGTGTTTCACACGAGAGACAACATAACAATAATAAATAAGGAGTCCTTCTCTGTCTCTCAGAGATAACGGACCTGGCACATTCTTTTCAGGTGCAATAAAAATGCAAATGGCTGTTAATGTTTAGCTTGTGGTTTAATGATTTGCCGGTGGTTTAATTTCCCTGGGGAATACTGGCCGGGCTTAATTCTGCCATGTAATGTTAACAGCTAATTGTGCCCAGCTCCCCTTTAAGTGAAAAGGCTGGCATCACTGCCGCTGAATACTGATGGGATCCGATAGAGCAGCGACGGACATCTTCATCTGGAGCTAACTGAGGCCACATAACACACACACACACACACACACACACACACACACACACACACACACACACACACAGAGAAATGCATGCATGCACACAGATCTTTTCAGCATAAACAAAAATGAATCATTTCATGCAATTATTCATTTTTGCATAATGCACCTAATCCCATTAACATGATAAACACACATGCCTACATAATATACTCTTTGCAAGCACTTGTATATCTTACAACAGCGCATGCGCTCATTTATCGCACGCGTGCTGACACACTGAAATGCTGATCGGCTGCAACACGGAACCATCAGGGTTAATCAATACAGCCTTGTCATCCAAGGATGGTGTTAGAGACTCACACACACACACACACACACACACACACTCTCCTGACAGTCACAGATGGCTGAGTTCTCCTGCACTAGGCATTTACCAACACACAGCTTCCCTGACTAGCCATCTTCCCTACCGTGTGCTTAAGGGGATATAACACACACACACACACACACACACACACACACACACACACACACACACACACACACACACACACCTATTTGAGCTCATTGCTTCTCCCACCCCACTCTCTCCTTCCACATCTTCCTCTCGTGCGATACTTTTGTTCTCGTGCGCCTGGAGCAATTGCCGGTGCTTCCACGGGCCATGATTAATGTGATCGGAGCTGCGTTTCTCCTTTTTGTTTGAGCATTCTCGGGAAGCCGTAGGGAAGTTGTGGCACAAGGGAGAGGACTGATTCAGCACGCACGCCAACACAGCCCCACCCCATCCCCGCCGATTGTTTTCCGGATTCTTCAAGGAAGGGGCTCATTAGTGGGGTATTAATATTACCCAGGGCTCGACTAACACAACCAACAGGAGAGTCTGCAGATAAAGTCTGCCTCAGCGGGACAGCTCAGAAATATCTGCACACTTTTATCTGCACCGGGCAGCCTGTGCCTTTCTCTCAGAGGAAGAGAGGGGTGCTGGCGGCCAGTAGTACGAGTCACACAAACCTCGCAGCCCACACTTGGTTGCACTGGCACACCTGCACTTTGGGCTCAGCATGTGCAAACATGGTGTAGAGATGCACCGCAAACAAATCAATGGAATTGCACACAGCGCTGGGACTAATGTGAGATCGGGCTTTTGCTTTCATTATGATCGCGAGGAGTTTATAATAAGCAAACGGCTTCAGGAGCAAAGACGATACTATCAGTGTTATAGGATGGCACGATGCCACGCACAGCTGTAACAACATACTGGAGAAAATTTAGTGAGTAATGCTCGTGCTCCAGAGAAGTCAAGGCTCAGGGGACAGACTGAGTCAGCACTCAGCCCCCATCCTCCTCCTGTCACCAGCATAGAAACTAACTTTTGCTGAAATACACGCTGTACACAGAAAAAAAAAATCTGGATTGGCTATAAATTCATGCTTTTATGTCATCTTTGCATTATTGTAATGGGCTTTTTAAAGAGGTATCAATCAGAAATCAATGAATAGACTTCAAACTGTTCAGGATGCGGCGTCAAGGTCAGTTTTAACGAGTCTACGATGGCTGCTCGTTTGTTTCAGAATTGATTTTAAGATTTTACTGACTCCTTTTAAAGCCCTTCACGGCCTGGCTCCAGAGTGCACACTAGAGCTGCTGTTCTTGTGCTGACCTGTGTGCAGCCTGAGATCCCGCTAACTGTTCCAGCCTCACTTTTAAAGATAAATGGCGATCGAGCGTTTTCTGTTTGGGCTCCTCGATTGTTGAACGACCTGCCAGACTCACTCTGGCCTGCTTGGTCAGTGGCTTCTTTTAAATCACTATTAGAAACCCATTTATAATGCAGGGCCTTCTCATAAATTTGCTGATAGATTTTATGTCCTTGACATGCTCAGCTTACCTTTGTTTTTGTTTGTTCAACTTTTTATTCATTATTAGGGAGTCACATTGATTTTTATATGTTACACTTGCATGGGCTGTTTTAATTGATATGCAAATTTTCATTTTTAATAATTCATTTCTATTTTTGTATAAACTTTATGAAGAAATTGGCTAAATAGTGTAGCTGTCACGTTCCTGCGTCTGTTGACCCAGCGTTTCAAGTTTTAGTTTTTTTGGATGTTGATGTTTATGTTTAAGTTCCTTAAGTTAGGTTCATTTGTTTATTAGATTTCCCCTTGTGTTTTCTACCCCTGTATTTAAGCTTCCCTCACCCTTTATGTGTTTCATGCTGTGTGTCCTATGTTATCACATTCGTGTTGTCATGTCTGCATTCCACTCTGTTTCCTGTTTTATTGTGAAAGTCCTTGTCCTATGTGCAGTGTGTCTAGTTTTGCTTCCCCTTGTCCATGTGCCATGTATCTTTGTATCCACACCAAGTTTCATGGTTTGGTATTTTTATGTTTATCTTCAGTTTCCCCAGTTTAGGTTATTGTTTAGCTTCACCTCTGCCTTTTGTTTTGTAATCTTTTCCCAGCCTTAATAAATGGCTTGCTTTCTGTTAAGTTTTCTTCCACGTTCCTTAGTGTCTGCATTTTGGGTCCTCTTCGTCACTCCATACTGTCACAATAGTGGTCTACACTTTTATCCAACCTAAGTAAAAGATTCCTGGTTTGATGCCAGGAGGAAACACAAATTCCTTTGGAATTATGTCAGGAAGGGCATCTGGAAAGGAGCTGAAATTAGCAGTTTTTTGTTTTTAATTTAAAGAAGTAAACTTTTTTAGATTAAGAATGTCAGAGACAAATAACATGAACTTTCTTTTAACCGTAGGAACCTCTCACTGTGAGCCAACAGTGCTAAACATGCTTTGTTGTCAATTTAATTTATGTCTTTACATTAAAATATCTGGTTTCAAATGAATCTCCTTTTGTTCAACACAGAGGAAATCATGCGTGCTCAGTGAACACATCATCAAATCAAATCAATTTATTTATATAGCACTTCTCACAGGATAAATACCACAAAGTGCTTCACAGTAATATAAAACAGAAATGCATAAAATAAATTAATAATCAAACACACAGCACAAATCTAATTAAAAGCCAATCTAAATAAATGAGCCTTAAGCTGCTTTTTAAAAGAATAAATACAATCAAGGCAACGTAATGATGGAGGGAGAGCATTCCACAACCTGGGGGCCACCGCTCTAAAAGATCTATCACCTCTGGTCTTAAAACGAGTTTGTGGGACTCCCAACAGCCTTTGATTAGATGATCTCGGGCTGCGAGATCTTCATCGTTATCATCTGAGTTATCATAACAAATGTTTCCAGATTAGCAAGAAAACTATTTCCTCTCTATTTTAATCTTATTTAATCTTATTTAATCAATTTTTATTAGTATTTTTACCGTCATCGAGTCTTTTGGGCTGAAAGATATTGTCGGACTTGGGTTTGATTCAAAAGTTTTGCCTGCGTCAGTCAGTCTTTGCTGGCTGACTTACAACCACAGCCAACGTATCTTTTATAACTGTGAGGTCTCTCTTAATAAATTCATGGCTACAAGGTTGTAGGATTAGGTGTCTTTAAGGCTACGTTCACACTGCAGGCGAAAGTGCATCAAATCCGATTTTTTTGACCCTATGCGACCCATATCCGATCATGGTATGACAGTGTGAACGGCGCAAATCCGATATTTTCAAATCCGATCTGGGTCACTTTCGTATGTGGTACTGAATCCGATACATATCCGATGTTTTAGAAAGCGACTGCTGTGTGAACGGTCAGGTCGCATTAAATCCGCCTTTTACGTCACCGACACAAGACTGAAGCCAATTATCAGCGCCAGAGAAGACATCGCGAACGCTTCCTGGGCATCCAGTGTAGATGTTAGTGAAACTGTTGGGAAGACAACGTTGGAGAAACGTGAGCATGTTATTTGTACTGTATAATCTGCAGATTCTGACAGAAATCTGCAACCATCCTTTGAAGCACCGCTCCTCTCTAAAACAGCAATAAGGATAATATTACGTTATCTACATTATTATGTAAATAACAAAATAACTTAAAGCAAAAATTGGGAAACGTAAAGTCCGAAGTCTTTATATTAAGGGCCATCAGTCAAACAATATTGTTTGCTCTGGGTCTAAACACACCGCGTTGTGTGTGACATCTTCTTTTGCGCATGCGGCCGCTTTGAGCGTTCACACTAGAGCGCGTTTGCTGTCACATTTTATTTGTAGTGTGAACACGCAGACAAAAAATCGGATTTGATCAAAAAATCGGAATTGAGCATTAAGACCTGCAGTGTGAACGTAGCCTTAGTTTGTGACTATTACCCATATGTTCCCAGACCATATCACAACCATAACGTGCTAACGTGCACAAAATTCAACGATTGAGAGCTTATTAGGTGCCTGTTTTTTTTTCTGAGAATGAAAACAGCCCGTCAGCTCACATTGGTTCTTATCTGTATATATCTGGTCAGAGGCTTGGATTTTATGAAGGAAGAGCTTTACAGTGAAGCAATTGCTCACACGGTAACGCTGATGTTTATCAGGCTCTGTGTTTGAAATGAGTATGACAGAAGCAACCTAATGGCTTCGGGGGGGAGGGGGGGGGGTGATGTATTGTTATGCTTGCATTTTATTTAGGAAAAACATGTACTGAGGCTTTTTTTAACAGATTTGTCAGGAACGAAGCTTTTCCTCTTTACACTGCAGTCACACCTGAGATCGTGCTTTAACTGATCTGGTTTCTTTCCAGCACAGAAAAAAAACGTATTTTTGTCAAACATGTTCAAGTTACAATTACAACAGACGTGAGCAAGCAAATCCTTCACAGCATAAGCATGCCCATGTTGACCCTGTGCTTGCATGAACTGTTAGAGAGGGGCATCGTTTAACCCGTCCTGCCAGCTGGTGTCATTTTCTCCCTCTCTCTTGAGCTAACGTTGCGTAGTTTTATGTGAGTGTAGGTTTCATTCGACATATTAAATGGCGATTAGACGCTTCACTTTAGAGCTCAACTGACATTGGATTTTTTCAGACCAATAACAATTTTCTGATATGCTTTCTTGTAGACACGTGAAATATAAGTAGATTTCCCCTAACATTTGTTATGTGTAATTATTTACTAGAATAATACAACAATTCATTTTAAAATTTATTTTGTTTTATTGTCACTAATACATGGTTGAAGAGTATTTCTCCTGTCTTACTTTAACTTTTTAGTTTTTTTGCTTATTGGTCAATATAAATGCCGATACTATGGTGGCCCTGAGAGGCCAAATGCACTGCAACTTAAGAAAACACCACATAGGAAAACAAAAAACAAAAATGGAAACAGGAAAAAGAAAACAGAAATAGAAAAAAAGAAAACAGAAATAGAAAAAATGAAAACAGAAATAGGAAAAAAGAGATTTCCAAAAGCGCAAGGGAAGTGTTTCTGGGGAGAAAATAACCCGACGGACCAGTTGCAGGAACCAAAATGTGCTAAGAGTTGCGCTGGGAGACACAGAAGTGGAGGATCTATCGGTTTTGTGAGGAAAGAAAAGATGAGAGGTAAGTGTGTTAGCCTAACTATTAGCCTAAAAATCCGTCATCAGTATTATATGAATCATCAGATTAAAAAATACTTACCTAGCATGATTTGGTTCCTGCAACTGGTTCGTCGGCTTATTGTCTCCCCAGAAACACTTCCCTTGTGCTTTTTGGAAATGTCTTTTTTCCTATTTCCGTTGTGTTTTGTGTGCTTTTGCAGCGTTTTTCTTAATGCTGGTGTTTTCTTAAGTTGCAGTCCGTTTGGCCTCTCAGGGCCACTGTACAATACAGACATATCAGCAAATGTCTAATATTAGACTGATATATTGGTCGGGCTCTACTTAATTTCTTGCATTTTGATGAACTTTTATTAATTTACAGTGAACTTTTAGTACATCATAGATTTTGACATTATTTTATAGTGGAAATGTATAAAAAAATCATCACTTTTCTATTATTATTAATTATTCTTTATTATTGTCAGAGTTTCTCATTTCTGTCTGATATCACTGTTGTGATCTCAGGAGGATTTCAGTAGCTCACGTGTGTTTCCAGAAAATGTTATGATCACATTCAAAACTTTGAGAATTTTCAAAAACATGTCACAGGTCCGTGTTTCTCTGTTGTAGTGATCAATGTTAGGAATTACATAAAGCTCCGCTGTATGCCTGAGGCTGACTTATTAGCTTGATTAGTTAGCACAGCAAAACCTTAACCACTTAAAACATGATCCATTTTGAGATTTCTGAGAAGAGAAAGCATCCTACTATTGAACCTCTTCTTATTTTTTCTCTCCTTAATGGTTATCAGCCATTATACCAGAGGAGATGCTCTAAAGCTAACTGAGCTCATAAATCTCCCGCACGCCCTGTGACATCTACACTCGTGCTATCTTAGCATCACTCCTGCTCCTGACTCCTGTTTCTCGCTCTCACTGTAATGTGTGCCGTATAAATATCTACAGATATCTTTCAAAGGTGAAGCATCATTTTAAAAGTTCCAGCATGCTGACCTATTGGTGAAATTGCATTTTTTTTTTTTACTTTTTTTCAAATTAGCTGAGCTACTCCACAGTCTACCCTCTGGCAGTTCCAGAGGTACCCCAGGGGGTACATGTACCCCCTGGTTGGGACTTTCTGAGCCAGAGGTGAAGTGTGGGAAATGTGAGCAGTAATGTAAAGCGCACATGGACCAGTGAACACAGAAATCCCGTAGCAAAACTATCAGTGCTAAAAACACACAAGTGACTAAACGCTGAGCTGAAAGGAGGATGTTAATGTCTAAAACAGATAATGTACAGCTGACAGTTTAATTTAAAATGAAACTTGTTTGTGAATCACGCGTATGGAGACACTCTTTGGAAAAATGGATTTCACACTCCTCACTCACTGTGCTACTATTCCTGAAGCATTCGGAGACTGTGAAAAGCTATTAAA
>NW_024582380.1:578471-598240 GCF_018398535.1 Haplochromis burtoni
CTGTCCCAATGCAGATCAAGGGTGTGTGTGTGTGTGTGTGTGTGTGTGTGTGTGTGTGTGTGTGTGTGTGTGTGGGTGTGTAAATCCTGATGTTTTATTCAAGTAAGATGGAAAACAAGTCCAAGAAATGTGATAGATGCCCCCTGCAACGAGGAGCTAATTGCCTGCATGGGGAAAGCATTTGATAAATGGCTCTTTAGTGAGAAGGATGTTGTTCAAATTGAAATTTGTATCCATATTATAAATAATTATACAACATACAAGTGATGACCAGAAAGGGAATTAGACTTAAAAGCCGAGTTGGTTTTGATTAATTTTTAAATTAGAGCATTAGTCATTTGTTAGTAAAGCTCAGCTAAACAAACAAAAGCGTGCACAGGACCCGCCGCTGTTTCTGTCATTTCTTATTCATCTTTATCTTCTTCCTCCTTTTTATTTCTCTGAAATCCAGCCACCCAGAGTCATATAATAAAGAGTTTTGAAAATAAAGAGTATTAACTGTGGACAGTCTCTTAATTCTTTTCATGTATGCACATCAAGCACCCTGGCGTCACCATTCGGTTGGAGTTAAACTATTGAACCATGTGCCTAGTTTTCAAAAATGAGGTACTGTTGGACTCCTTGGATCAAGCAGAGTTCAAAGCATTTCCATCACATTTTATCTCATGAAAAAAGAAAAAAAATCATAATTTTTCTTCCCAATCTTTAGAAAAACCAGCACAGAGATCTTCAGAGCAAGCCTCATAAATGTCTCATTAAAGTTATCAAATCGATTTTTGAGCCGCACACAGCCAATCACAATCACAGTGAAAAGTGGCAGACATGAAATGAGGTCACAATCAAAGCCGTTCTGCAGTTTAGCAAAAGCAAACTTTGTATTGCTAGATCAAAAAAACAAAAAACGTCACTACTTGGAGGGTGCTGTAATTCTTGTATCTGGTAAAATTGATTGATTGATGTGACCTCCCCTTTGAATCAAAAAGGCCACAATTTTTTAACAACTGATCTTTAAGTCTCACAAAAACTATCAGATGGATTTTAGATTTTCAAAGCCATTTATCTGTTACAGCCAATCAATGACAACAGATGAGTCTCCAAACAGAATATGAGATTTGATGTTTTAACCCTAAACGCAGTGTCTGTAGGCACTTCTGCATAATCTGACCACTGCTCAGGTCATTGCAATAAGCAAGAACACACAGAAGCTTTCCTATCAGAGCTTCCAGCCACGGCTTCGGTCTGATCCAATCTACAAGTTCAACTTGTGTGGAAAAAACATTGTTTTAATGAAAGTCAGTGGAACATTTTAATGTTTGTCAAACTTGACTGGTACTCTGCACACAATTCATTTAATTCTTCAACTAGTAGTTAAAACAGCTCAAAATAGTTCAGACATGTTCCAACATGGCTGACCAGTAGCACAAGAAGAATTTTAGTTCAACTGCTGGGCTTCCTTATCATGGCTTACAGATACACACTCTCTAGCCTCTTTATTAGGTATGCCTGTTTGACTGCTTATTAATACAAAGATCTAATCAGCCAATAACATGAGAGCACATCAGTGGATTTAAGATGACCTGCTGAAGTTCAAACTGAGCATCAGAAGTGTTTACAGACAATGGTCTGAAAAACAAAATTTCCAGTGAGCCGCAGTTTCTGGCTGAAAATGTCTTGTTGATGTCAGAGCTCAGAGGAGAATAGACAGAATGCGGTGAGGCTTGTATGCTCTTCTGCATTCCCTGCTGTATGCAGAAGAGCTTCTAAACAACAAACTTTGAAGCAGATGGGCTTCAGCTGCAGAGGACCACAGCAGATGCCAATCGTTTCAGCTAAGAACAGGAAACTAAAAGTATAGTTCACACAGGCTCACCAAACAACAGAAGACTGGGAAAACACTGCAACATCTGACTGGTATGGTCAGATGTTGGCAGACACAGCATGAAAGCATGGATCCATCCTACCTTGTGTTAATGTTCAGGTTGGTAGAGGTATAATGGTGTGGGCCACATTTTCATGGCAGACTTTAAGTCCCGTAGTACCAGCTGACCATCTTTTAAATGCCACAGCCTACTAGAGTATTGTTGCTGATCTTGTCGTTATGCATAGTATCTCCTGATGGCTGCTCCCAGCAGGATTTCACAGCATATCACAAAACTCAAATCATATCAACCTGGTTTCTTCAGCATTACGGTGACTTCACTGTACTCAGATGGCCTCCACAGTCACAGATCTCAAGCCAACAGAGCACCTTTGGGATGTGGTGGAACGGGAGATTTGCATCGTGAACGTGCAGCTGACAAATCTGCAGTGTGATGCTGTCATGTTAGTATGGACCAAAATCCACCACCTGTGGTGTGAAGATTTAAAGCAACCCTGGTATTAGTAAGATGTATCTAAAGAAGGGGCTGGTGAGTGATAAAAATCTATCATAATTTACAGTGTTAAGCTACAGAATGATCCCACTGGGACCTTTAAACATCCCAAATCATCTTCTATAATTTGCATTGAACAGTTAAACATGACTTTTATTAATTATGCATCAATTAAATATTTAAACACGACTAGATAAATAACTAAGAAATAGCTGATAAATAAGAAATATGTTGGAGCGTTTGGAAATCTGATTGGCTGGATGCTGGCTCTGATGGTATCAACGGTTTCAGAGCTGGCTGCGCTTCCCGTTTCTCTGCAGTAGTTTCGCACTTGTTCGAACGGATTAATAGGCAATAAAAATGCAGCGAAGATTTAATTAGTTTTCTTGTTTTCTCGCTGAAGCAACAGTTTGGATGTGATTTGATCTGCCTCTGATATGTGTGAGCACAATGGGAAAGCCACCAAATAAAGACAGCTGATGAAAAGAGTGTGTTATTGACAAAAACTGCAACAGGCACACAAAGAGCTATTTGATATTAGACTTAAAACTAAGCACCCAGCTGCATTGAGTGTATAACAACACATAAGTCATGTACTCCGCAGTATATCTCCTCTAATCTTGGTCAGATCCATCATATTTCTGTCTCAACCTACTTCCCGTCTTCATTTTCAGCCGAGGGGTCGAGGGGTGATGGATGTCTCCTCCACACTCTCCTGTCCTCCTTCCCCTTGGGCTTGCTCTTCACACACTTCCCCCCTCCCACTCTATTCTTTCGTCTCTCCGTCTCTTTGTCCCCTCTTTCTCTCCTTTCTTTCTCCTCGGTAACTGGTAAAAATAGAGCTTCATAAATCATGCATCGTCTTTCACAGCAGTGCGTAAAAAAGAAAAGAGAGGAAAAGAAATAAATGGGGGGGGGAATGTTGAGGATGAGATGTAGAGACGGAGGTGGATGACATCAAACTCCAGGAGAAGGGTGGGAAGTTGACAGGGGAATAGATTGGAGCTGCAGGGCTCTTGGCTGCCCTCTCCGTCTCTCTGAACATTGGCTGATTCACGCTGGAGTTGGAGGAAATGAATGTTAACATGCCAAGGAGTGGGCTGGCGGACGATGAGTGGTCATCTCGCCAGCAGAGTTACATGTTTCAAGCTCGCAGAGCGGAGAAGAGATGTCTCTCTCGCACCTTGAGGACTCTCTTACTCAGATAGGGTCGATCCGTCTGTCGCCCTTAGTAACAGGGGTCTGCACTCTGACTGGCGGGAAGGTTAAGTGCGAGATCGCTACGACAACTGCACCACATGTAGAATCACATGAAACCCCAAAACAAGGCACGGTAGATTCATTAGACTGTTGTACAAAATATTGTATCACGAGAATATTACTTAAGGGTTCCTCTTAGTGAAAAAATCACCACGGCTGTGATTTTTTTTTAAAGATTAGAAATCAAAGTTATTTGATAACGCAGCTGCAGCGAGTTTTATTTGATCATGTTAAAAACATGGCTGTAAGCTGCCATAACCCCCCACCATTATAAGATGATGAAATGTTTGGGAGAACCCCAGTAAGAGTGCAGAGTCCATGCTCCAAGTTTGGTGCCAGCAGATGAAAAACTTCCTGTTAGGCCATCTGGTGTTGATTTCAACTGGCTGTAACAGACACATGCTGTATAAACATCTAAAATCAATCTGATAACTTTGGTGAGAATTGGTCTGAGGATTCATCTGCGCTATTTTAGGCAAAATGATTACTGCACTGCCAAATAATCGCCACATAATGTAAATATTTCCTCTGTAAATGAAGCGCCCAAATCCATGACCCACAGATCAAAGCATTACTGTGATATGAACTCACTTCCTGTTTGGTATCCCTGCAAATGATTTTGATAGGCTGTGGTGGACAATCAATCTATCCCCAACAAGTCACCATTTAATTCAGGTTACATTTTTGACAGCTCTGCCAACAGTTTTAGTTTCCATGACGAATAAACATTTCTGAAAATTCAAATTTTTCCATATAGTGAAAACTGGGCTTCAAAGGTACATCATATCTGAAAATCCATCCAAACAATCATGTTGCCGTTTACATCCACGCTTCATATCCACGATTTACTTTCAACCTTTTAAATTGCTGTCACCTCGTCATCATGTGATCTTGTGGCAAAATTTGTAATTAAACAAATAGTGCATGCATTTGTTTTTATTTTGTGGTGTGACAATAAAAAAGTTAGTGTAATGACCACAAAACGGTCATCTTTAACTACCTTGAAGAAATTCCATCAAGATTTTAAAAAGAACCGCACAGCTGGTTAGACAACATGAAACCAGTCCCTGCAGCCACAGCTGTCTCTGGGTGTCACCATGTTTGTCACCTGCCTGCAATTCTGTATATTCTTCTCCTTTAAAAAACTTTTTTACTGCTTCTCACTTTTTCTCTTATCATTCTTCTTATAGCTGATGTTCTACATGTTACCAAACAGGATAAACTATAAAGCTGCTTGTTGGTTGTTGGGAGGGAGCTTTTTCACCATAGAGCTCATTTTCATGTTCAAGAAACCAGTTTGGGATTGTTTGAGTTTTGTGATATGGTGCATAGGCCCATCAGAAGATGGGTACACTGACGTCATAAAAGGATGGACGAGGTCAGCAATAATAATCAGGAAGAATGTGGTATTTTAATGGTGCTTAACTGATACTAAGGCAGCCAAAGTATGCCAAGAAAATATCGCCTGCGCTATTAAACCACCAGGCGAAGGCTGAACCGCTGATACAAGGCAGGATAGATCCATGCTTTTATGTTTCATGCCAAAGTTTGACCCTACCACCCAGATGTAGCAACAGAAATCGAGACTCATCAGACTTTTATTGCCCAATTTTGATGAGTCTGTGTGAATGGTAGCCTCAGTTTCCTGTTCTTAGTTGACACCCAGTTTGGTCTTCTTCTCATTCAAGGTTCAGTGTTTTGTGTGTTCAGAGATGCTCTTCTGCACACCTTGGTAGTATGTAGAAGAGCCTACAAACAAGGTGGTAACTCAGCTACTGTTCCTCTCAGCTTGAAGCAATCTGGCCATTCTCCTCTGACTTCTGCATGAAAAACTTTCACCCAGAGATCTGCTGCTCAGCGAATGTTTTCTCTGTTTCAGATCTTTCGCTGTAAGCCCTAGAGATGGTAGTGCAAGAAAAAACCCAGTGGATCAGCTGTTTATGGCACCAACAACCATGCTATGCTTAAAGTCAGTTAATTTTAAGCTCAGCAGGTCGTCTATACAGGTGAAAAAACCCTGACACCACTGTAGTTAGTGGTCCTTCATTCAGGTGTTTAACTCTGGGTGAGGCTCTTTAGTGTGACACAATTAGCCCTGAGAGAGACAATAGCTCTGTCCCTTCTGTGACACTAAGAAAGGAGCGAGATGACGTTCACATCCTCTGTCTCTCACACACACACACTTTTTCATTGAGTCAGTGAATACACTGTCACAGCAGCTCCGTTCTGCCTCATATACAGGACACAGACTCATAAACACAATGTAACGTCATGATGATTTGAATTGGAGTCTTAAGTACCACAGACAAGAATTTAAAAAAAAAATCCTTCTCAAACACACACACAGAAGAAAGTGAGCTTTCCCCCACAAGTCAGTGATTCATAGATGCAGCCACACCCTCACACTGCAGAGTAAGTGAGGTCAACCTGTGCGTTAATAAATGATGGGTTCAGAGTGAAAACCTGGTCACTGTGGGGATTCAGGGTGTGAGAGTGAAAAGTTCAGCAGATATCAGGAGAAAAAGCACATCCAGCTCTGTAACCCCAGCAGAAAGGGCCTTTCATATTTCATAAGCAGTTCTGTCTGACTTCGCATGTGGGCTAAGAACCAACTTGATGGTTTTATTGCAGTTAACGCTACACATAACGGGTCACCGCTGCTGAGAAGTGAGAGACAAGTTTCAGAGAGACGTGCTGGGAGCATCTGTCTGATACGTGCTAGTCTTCCTCCCTCTCTTGCCTGCTTGTTGCTTCTCCTTTTAATGCAGTTCCACCCAAAGTGCATTTTTGCTTTGGATGTGGAGAAGTAATGTGTTGCAGCCTGCTGTCTTAGGCAGAAGAAACGTCTCAGCCCGTCTTCTTCAGCACCGAACGCTGAAAAAGGATGTGACTCAGCGGGTCTAATGTGGTTACAAGCATACATACTATCAGTGTGATACTACAGTGGGAGGTGTCACCAAATCTCTGCTCGCACGATTAGAGATTTAGTGAAATCAAAGGTGAAATAAATATGTAGACTCTCACATTACTGCCATAGGTATACCAAGAGTTCAGGTAAAATTAAAACACTATAGAATAATATAAATGAATCATTTGCAGTTTTTTAATGTGCGCAGAAGGAAAGTGGGTCGGCTCAGTGAGAGGACTGCAGTGATTATGCGCTATAGGCCAGAAAACAAGCAAATAAACAACATTCAGAGAAATTTATTCAAATCATCTCGAAACTGAAAATCCAGATAAACAAGGTTATCAAGTGTTTTCGTCTCATGGCCACAACTGAGGTGATATTTGTAGCTGTGTTCTCTTCCAACCTGCTGAGATCAAAATGAGATGATTGCTGCCTTGATTAGCAACATCTCATCTCGTAGTGTTCAAAGCAGCAAGTAGGGCTGCTCGAGTATGGCAAAAATGATAATCACGATTATTTTCACTGAAATTGAGATCTCGATTATTTGACGATATTTATTTCACAATAACGATGTATTGAATAATGACTTTAAAGATTGTCAAAAAATAATATAAAATAGTGTGCAAATACTGATAACAGTGCAAATGTTTGCAATATAAAAAATAAATGAAAAATGTAAACATCTATGTTTAGTGAACTTTGCAGTGTTGCTCTGTGGTGCAGCTACGACACTGTAGCAAAGTTTACACACTATGTCTACTTGATCCACGTCAGACTCCGCGAACCCATAATGTTTCCACACCACTGAAGTTTTTTTTACCTCGTTTGGTACCGGGCCGCGAGAGTTGAGGCTCAGGTGTGAAATGTATAGTTTTCAGGGTTTTTATCGGTTTTCAGCGTCATTTTGTTATCGTTTTTATCGTTTTTATCGTTAACTCAGTTTTCCCTGGTATTTTCACATGTGTTATGAATAAATCTCATTTTTTTCGGTACCGGTACTGGTTTTATTTTGTTGTATTTATCCGCGACACCTTAAAGGCCGGTCCATGAAAATATTGTCGGGCATAAACCGGTCCGTGGCGCAAAAAAGGTTTGGGACCGCTGCTCTTAATTGTTGTGTGCGCTCGATTTGCCACACGGAGCAGTGTGAGAGTAAAGCACGAGGGACGGGCTAATAATCGGCTCAGTCATTTTTAATGATCGTTGAAAGCCCAGATCGTAATCGTGATTACAATTCGATTAATTGAGCAGCCCTAGCAGCAAGTATTGTAAGCTGCTGGGACCTTTCTGGTAGGGTTTCAGATGAAAGACCAGACTTCTAGCAGGTTGTAACTTCAACAACAGAGCCCCCATACTGCAGACCTTTAACATTTAAATAGGCAGCAGCATGCGGGGCTGGAAAGCTAAACCAGCAAGTGAAAAAATAAATAAAAGGCCCTGTGCGTGGTTTTTACCAGGCCTGCAGCAAATTTCATATTTGAGTGATGACTCGAAGAAAGTTTTATTGGGAATACAAACAAATGCAGACGGAGAAAGTAACATTGCATTTGCAGAGGGATGATAAATACCAAGCTCAAATCACATTTGATGACCATAAAGCAGGTCCAAGTTGTGACATCGCTCTGGATTTATTCCTCTTCAGTTTAAAAGCACATCTTACAGTGTGTACGTGTGTTAGTGTACGGGACTCACCAGGGTGTTCAGGTGGCTGCGGGTATTCACGGCGTGTTTGAGAGCCAGTTTAATCATTGTGGGCAGTCTAAGAACAACAGCCTCCATATCCTGCTCTCCCCTCATGGCACCAGCCAACTTCCCCAGTCCATCTATATAGCTCCTCCAATGAGGCTGCACTTCTGCAGCTCCCCCCAGGCAGTTGTGCATCACTGCTTGACAGAAGCCTCTGCAGGCCGGCGGCCCAAGCATGCCCTGGCAGTGCGGGCAGTACCACAGCCTCAGCAGGGACCGGCTGCACTCTCGGCCGGGCCGCAGATGGTCTGTGGTGTTGACGACCTCGATGCCCAGGTTCAGCGCCTGCAGGAAGACTCGTGTGGCCAGGAGGGAGCGAGAGAGTCGAGTCATCATCAGTTTAGGATAAGGACCAAATGCTCCCGAGTCCTTCCAAGCTCCTCTTACACACTCCTCGGACACTGAGGTGCCACTGCCTCCCAGCAGGCGGCGGTACGTGAGCGGAAAGAGGCGGCCGTAGAGCACCGCCACCATGTGGTCAACTGTGGAGTCCGAGCCAAGGATGTAAAGCGACATGTCCAGGAACAGCTGCCCCACAGAGCTCTGGGCACCGCTCGCAAGAGTCGGGAACTCTGACTTCAGCATCGTCAGGGTGGAGTTACGTCCGTGGCGCAGCACCAGGTCAAAGGCCTCTGCAAGAAAGAGTGAGACAGGGTGACAGTCAGGCCATCTTCTGAAAGCTCAAAAATTTCATTCAGTGACGCCTTAATAATCACTACAATTACCTCAAAGTTCTCAGCAAACAGGCATCAGCTTAACTCAAAAACATGAAACACTCAAACAGAAGCTTTCCCCCAAACAAAGATCCTATCCTTAACGATCAAAGCCAGGGAAAACTTCCCACGCGCAGCCTCGCGTTCCCTTTTTCCCACTTTTTCTCCATTTGTTGTTTTCCTCTAATGTGCTCACACACACTCTGAGGAAAAGCACGAACACATGCGTGTTATTACAGTAACGGGTGATGGCTTCAAACGAGCTTCTCCAAATAGATAAACAGTGAGATTCTGGCTTTGACCTTTCCACAGTACAAAGCAACGGTCTGTAAAAAGCTCACAGAATCGTAAAAAGACACCAGTAACGTCAATATATTAGTCAAGTGTGAGAGGCATGGCCGTAAGGATGTCTGTGAGGAGAAAAGCATTCAAAACCTGCAGGAGGGAGTGGAGCAGGGGCCACTGTGAGAAGAGAAAATAATCAGTGGCGTTTCAAGGCACAAAGTGAAGTCTTATCAACAAGGTGGCACAAGAAGCGGGAGCTCCATCATCGACCCAGTTGCAAAATGAGTGAGGACCCGACAACAGAGGGGATTTAAAGCTCCATTACTGAACTTAGCAGGGGAGCCGGGACTCAGTGAAATGAAGCTTTGGACGGGAGAATAGCGTGAGATCCCGAAATCCCATTTATACCACGGCTAGTCCACTATATCACTTTGTTGGGAGTGACTGCCGCAAATGCTTTGTGAGGAGCAGAGGAAAAACAGTGGTTTAGGGAACATTAGAGGAAGTTATTGGTTTATGTGCTACAACAAATAGCCATTTCATCTTTGTTATTCGTTTTTCCCTGCTTGGATAGTTTAATTTGTTTTTCTTCATGCCTCTCTGAGGTCAGTGAAGCCTATGCGGAGCTTTGGCGTTGAGAAACAATTTAACTCCTCTGTTTTTAGGACATAATGTGACTTTCTGTGTATGCGTAAACAAATCCACATGAGGATATAAATACATATATATGAGATGTTTCACTATGATTGAAATGAATTCTGTAAACTAAGTAAACTCTCACAGAGGAATAAACACATTCGTTCCTCAAATTAAACATTCACAGTGTTTTTGTTCATCTGAGGTTATATTTACCTCGTTTTAAGATTTTTATTATCATCCGATATGTAAAACCTTAGAAACGAGTGCAATTTCTTCTTCCCATGTTTAGTAGGACTCGAAACACAGCAGCTAATGCATAAATGCAAGCAGGCCCGAAGTGATCCAGCTTTGCTATTTATGGTGTGAAGTGAGGTGAAAACACACTGATATGAGCTGCAAATGTTTCAACTCATTTTGAGGCTCAGCGGTTTCAATTTATTAATTTACAGAAACTTATTTTGAAGAAAAAAACAAGAAGAAATTGATTCTCTGTCAAAGTCTCAGATCAAAGGATAAACAAATATAGCACAACCAGATTGTGGTTTACTTGCTAGCACGAATGAATGTCTGCAGCGCACTTATTTGCCCTTTTATGGCAACCGAACTGCACACTAGCAGGCAGATCAGAGCATATTATTATTAATCATTTGACACTAAATCCACCTTTTTGTGTTGTTGAATTGCTGCTGAATCATTTTAATCTTTCTGGTCCCGGTTTATCGTGTTCATTGCGGCACAAGGTATTTGCCTTTGTACGGGGAAAATTAAGCTCAGCTCTGGAAATAACAGAAAATATTAGAACATTTTTTGATGTTGCATAGCTTCACTGCCATGTTTCAAGGTTGTAAGCCTCAGTTTAAAAGTTGGTTTTCAACTTTAAAATGCTGAAAGTGTTGAAATATGCTGCCTTAACTGGCTAAAGAGAATCCTGTGAAGTAACGACCCTGTAATTAGCCAGCTTTAGTTAATAAAATACTGAACCTGTTTAAGCAAACTTTATCATAGGCTGGAGTAAACTGCAGCTTTAGGTTCTAATGTGTAGGTAAGCAGCCTGCTCGCTCAGCAGAACAGTCGCTGGCTGCCTAAAGGTTAAGAAAAGCATTGGAGGATGTTCAGGAGCAGCGCACATCTGTTTGGTTTTTCACTCTACGGCTGTCCTGCTGTGTCTGTGAAGCACTTCCCTCTGTGATCAGTGAAGAGGCAGATGTGCAGATTGCCAGCTGAGACAAGGAGACAGACTGAAAGGAGGGAAAACAAACCCACACACACACACACACACACACACGGTTACACACAGAACTCGCAGATGAGCACAGAAAGTTTTCAACAAGCAGATATTTGGTTATCGATTGAAAAGTGGAGGCAGTGAGAAAATGTATCCAGCTCACAAAGCGGTTTCTAAAAAAAATCCACCCACATCAAACCCTGAAATTCAGCCGCTACCTGTAGCATCTCTCACGCCGTAAAGAGGAGAGCCACTTTGCGATGGTAAAGAGAAATACTAGAGGGCTCTTCATAAATGCAATTCAATGGCTCTGAGTAGCCGGGGTCATAGCATGAACCATTGCGAGCCCATTTCCTGCAAATGCTCCTCACGTTCTTTCAGCGGTGAAAGCCTGGACGGGATCAGGTATCCTTTAATGGAGGGGAATGGGGCCGTATGTCGGGGACCTGTGACACGCCGGATACAAGTGTACGAGGTCAAGAGCACGCATTACAAGAGCAGGAGCCCAGAGCAGCATATTAGGTCACGCTTAAAATTAGCAGTAACATTCATTTTGTGAGCGTCAGGGATGGAGGCAGAAGGCTGCTGGTTGCTGCAAAGCTGTTTCTCCTGAGACTGAAGGCCTTTTACTGACAGACCACCTGTTTACTCCAAGGCATCTGGGCATCTCATCTTTCTCGGGCCTTGAAATGCTCATGTCAGATTGACTAAATGCGGTCCAGTAAACCTCTACTATGCGAATTTCTCATAATATCTGGTTTCTGTCCATTTCAAGCCATTAATCCCAAATTAAGCAGCGATCAAGTATCACACATTTCATGTTATTAGTAAAATAAGTCTGATAAATCTGCGGCACAATGAGGTAAATTCTTTCTGACATCTAAAGCCTTTAAGTGACTGCAGCTCTGACATAAAACAGGCGCTCCCGTAATCTATGAAGGGCCTGTCAAATAAGCATATTTGATGTTCAGGAGCCCATCAGTCTCCACGTTACGTATAAGTACATAAATCTGCGGCTCATAACGTACCAGGCTTGGCTGACCGTTGCCTGTGGTTGACACGCTGCGAAGGCAAAGACATGCACCGTGCTGCCTCATCAATCAGCGGCCCATACACCCATTATCCCCTGAGAGGAAAACATCAATAAATTACCCAGCCAATGAGACTAATCCATTTGGCTGATGGAGTTTCACCTCTAGCTGCCATGGAGACGGATGGAGGAGTCGCTGCCACCTGGTCCCGTTAACAAAGCCGTACCTGTCCGGGACGCAGACAGAGGACTGGCGGGGGTGCCACGGTGACACTTTTGATGTAAGGTGATTGGGCTTCTAAAGGGGGCCGGTGATGATCCAACTGTCTTATCATGTGTCTGTGGGTGCACCAAGCACGTGCGCAGGCTGACTCTAACAGACACCTCCCAGCAGCGTCGACGTTCAGTCGTGATTTTATGAGCTACAACAAAGCAGCATCTTTTCACTGACTGTAAACAGTGCGCTGCATTTTCCAGGCACGTTTCACTCAGAGCACTCTGCACTCAGGTAACCTGAGACCCGCTCCACCTGACAGCCCTTTTTTCCCCCTTGCGGGATTGTTGTACGTTTGCATCTGCTCGGGGCTTTACGGGACGGCGGCAGAGAGGCAGAGCGGGGCGGGGCCGGCTGATTCCAGGAACAAAGCAGGCAGGATGCTGGTAAGGCCTTGATAACATCACCAGCAGACCATGAGGGCCAATGGACAGCGGGGTAGAAATGAGAGGTGTATTAGGTTACTCCATCTGTTAGGGAGCACCTCATCGAACACACAAACACACACACGCACGTGCCCACACGCAGCCGCGCACAATGCAATCAGAGCACTCAGCAGCAGCCAGGTGGTGACAGCGAGGGCGAACATTTGGCGGACCATGGTGGGATGGCGAGGTGTAAGTCAGGTGTAAGGACACTCATACACACACACGCTAACAGATTTTTCTTTGTGTTCATTTAACTGCTGCCCTGTGAGCGTCCAGCTAATGTTTCCTCCCAGCTAGGCAGTAAAATAAACAAAAATTCATACACTGCTTTTATTACTCGTAGTCTGCTTCTAATAAGAAAACAACTCGAGAGGGTTGTTTTGGGGGGTTTTATCTCCAAAAACTCATACAGTCCACTCGGATCCACTGAAAAAGATATACAGCACTTTTACTTCTGTGTATATTTTTTGAAAATGTGGTTTATTATTTCAGGATAATCTTCAAGTCCAACAAGACTCGTTATCTGTTCTACATTAATTGAAGGTTAAAATCTAGGTAGCAGTCCCAAGCTGCGCTGGATAAAAACACACAAACAGAACTTTACTTCTAAAGTTCTGAGACAGTTAAAAGATATTTTTCATAATTTGATGCATTAATGAAAAAATTGTTCTCAAATATTTCTATTTCAGTAAAAAAAATTGGCAAAATTTGTCATCTCTCATTTCTTTTTTGTTATTTATTTGAGGAGCCTGAGCTTCAGCCAGCAATAGTTCTCCAGGGTTTCTGACGCTCTTTCCAAGTTTTTCTTTGGATGTTGGCTCCTTTTTGACTGACTGATAGTGTTCCAGGATTACACTTATTGCATTGTCAGTGAGTTTGGGATCATTACCATGCTAAAAAATGAAGCCGTTGCCAATCTGATGCTTTCCAGATTTTATAACATGGTCGATCAAAATCTGGTCGATCACTTTTCTGTGTTCATAATTCTATCAGTTTTGACAAGATCAGTGCAGAAGTGCAGCCCAAACCATGACAGAGCCTCTGCTGTGTTTTACAGACCTCTCTTCTGACTTCCTCCATTCATACTGACAACTATTTCAAAATTAAAATTACGCATGTGGTTCTGTGGGACACACAGAACAGGATTTGAACTAAACAGCAGCTTTACTGCTGAACTCAAGCAAAATACAAAATACACGAAAACTCAGACAGGGCGAAAGAAAGCTAAGAGAGCTCAGGCTGTGTTGAAGAATAAAGGTGGTCATACCAAATATTAACTTCCAAGCTTCTGCTGCTGCTGTCACAGTCGGGGCGCACTGCATAGCTCATCTTTGTGTGCCGTCCTTCTGCTGCAATGTAACACTGGGTATGAGCCACTAGAGAAAACAGGTCCATGTGCCTCTCACAGGGTGGCTGGTTTGAAAAGCTGAAGGTGACATTGTATGAATAGATGAAATGAAGTTTTCCACCATACAGCAGGGCCAACTCTGTTTGGGCCTAACATACTGTACTTTCCATTGATGTATCCACAGCACAGGATGCAGACTGTTTATAGCATTCGGTTTATAGCAGCATGTGTATTTGCAAGGGGCTGGCAATCAGAAAGAAGATGACTAAAAGGCAGGAGAGCCATACTGGCTTGTTTCAGACAGAGGAACTGCAGGGGCTTCACAGTGGCTCAGTATAAGATAAATAATAATCACTTTAAACAGTGAAGCATGCCAAGCTACGCTAATAGAGTTCAGATGATGAGCACAATGAAGGATGAAAACATTCACAAGCATGAAGAAATGTAAAGCTTGATGTTTATGTACATATATGCATATGTACATATGATATGCATAGACTCTACATCCCCAAATTTTTGTTCATAATTACCAGCCATGTTTGCTTACTTAGTGTACATTCAGTATTTTTCTCCACGCCCACCTGCAAAGACTTTGTCCTCTATTAAACAGGTCTCACAGTTTGAGAACCACCAAGCTAGGTCAGGCATAGAAGTCACTGGTTTGAAAATAAGCTGGCAAGTATCAGACTTTATTTTTACCTGGTTGGCTGAGAGTTGGAAAGCAGCCATGGTGATGTATCGCAGCTACGGTTTTTTAATACATTGTAAAATGCAATTGCCTGAATTCACAAAGAGCAGCAGAGGTCTGCTCATCAAACAGCACAACAACAAAGAAAACTGATTCACTGAAGCTCAGAGCACAAAATATTTTAATAATTTTTAATGCAAAAGATTTTTTCCACACTTACCAAGTTCCATTTAAGCTCTGGTTAATTTGCTAAGAATATCAACTTTATTGCAAAAAAGGACAAATATCTAAAGCGGCTTTGGGATAATTAGTGGAAAACTATTTACTTACTGTGACAGCTACAAAAAGAAAGCAGTTGTGAAGGATTAAGATGAGTGTATATTCCCACTCAGTTTATCATACCTGTTGGCTTTATTCCCCACAGGTGCCACTGCTGGGGAATAAAGCCGCGGCTGATGGGTGCAGACGACAACGGTTAAAACGTGAAATGTGTTTCGAATTCAATTTGGAGCGTTTTTTCTCCATTCATCGTGGGTTGTTTTTTTTTAAACGTGGGTCGTGGAGCATAGACTGTTTTTCACCTTCAGAAGTGGGGCCAATGCCATAAACAATCTGCAATAAAAGTAGCATCTGTGTGTGCTTTGTGCCTGCCTCCTTTTTGACAGCTCAGCCAAATATCATTAGAACTATCCAAGTATAAGAAACACATCATCTCATTGACTGGAAAACATATCCAAGAGCAATAAACCACATCCACGATTACTTCTTCTTATACCATCAAAATCTAAAACAGGAAGCATTAGACACACAGAGATAGAAATTGCTGTTCCTGGGTGATACAGATACGCCAGCAGCCAGTTTTTCTTTCCTCCCGTGCTTCCATATTTCTGCTTGTCACCATTGACTCCATTGATCTCTGGCACTGGCCTCCAATGCAGAGGTCAAAGTTGAGCCGTGCTGTATCTCTAACCGGCAAACAGGCGCTGTCAGAGGACACGGTGTGCAGCAGAATAGAGGACACGGCGAGGTGGGAAGGACGCGAGGGCAAAAGTGAAGTGGAAAAACACAACTGAGAGCTGGAGGGGAGGTAGAGGAGGAGGAGGAGGAGGGGGTTCAGTGAATGGTGCCAGAACGTGTGGAGAGAAACATTCAGCGAGGCGAGCTTTGAAGCTCCATTCAAAGGCATCTGGAGTCAAGCAGTGCCAGAGCTGTGAGACACGTCGCACTCCTCTCGCCAAAACTCAGCCACGGGTGAGAGAGACCTGACACCCCAATCAAACGCTCGCCTCGCAGACAAAATACACATCGGACCCCGAGGAATCCTACCACTCAGAAAAGTGATACTTGAGTGAAAGGCTATTCCAATAATGGATTCATTTCCAGCGCACAGACCGAGACGCAGAGACAGGACACACATACACAACCCAACACACACCCATAGGCGTTATTGCTCTCTGGGGCTGCCGTTCAAGGCCGCGGATAAAAAGCCCGCAGCCCGTCCGTCCACATCTGATCGAAGATGAGAGAGGTCACGACTAACGCAGCGCGAGCACTCCACTCCAAATTAAGCATCCGAGCTCTATTAATCCAATATGCATCTCTAAGTAGATCCTGTGGTTCGTGATGAATGCACTCCTACTCATTCACCCTCATGCTAGTTTTCATGCTTGCGCCGCATTACGCCCATGCATCGGCTTAATGCTGAACAGCTCAATTTCAAACAGAGACAAATGTTATAGAGGGAATATTTGCGTTGCCATTTCACGATGCGCTCGCAGTAATAAAAGATGAGATTCGTGATCCCCTTTTTCTTTTTTTTTTGAAGTCGGGCTTATGACACATAAAAGGAGAAGCGGACTGAAGTGAAGAGAACTTACGAGGAGAAGCAGCAAGTGCTTTTGAAGTTCTGAAGCAGATGGGTGCACAGTGTGAGGGGAAATAGTGAGGCTGCATGAGAGGAGGCTTCCTTAATTATAAAACCCAGACTAATAACTTTCGGTGGATTAAAAATAATAATAATAAAGTTAAAACACGTGTCAGGTTTTAACCTGACACGTGTTGGAGGCTCTGACACTTTACAGTCCTGTTGCTCGAGCTATCATGAAGTCCCACTCTAACCTTCTGTATGTGTGTGTGAACAAATGAGATGAGGTTTTTTTAATTATTACAAGCTGAATTTAATAAAAGATTAAAGGCCAGGTCATTGCCACTTTAATAATTAATTGTGGCTCGTCTATATGTGGAACATTCTCCCTGAAAATAATGATGCACCTTGCATGATGCCACTATTATAGTGTCAGGACTGCCTGAAGACGACTTATTCCCATCCTTTGTCATGAGATCAAATGGACTTTGAGTGTGTGTGTTAGCGTGTGATCGTGTTTGTAATTGACTGCCTCAAGCCATGTGGGTTGAAGGACACCGATGACAGTTTCATTACAGAGCCGCAGAGTGCAGTGTGAGGAGTATTTCTTCTCCCGGTTTGTCAACGTGGGTTCAGATGTGACTCAAAACACTGAATCAGTGTGAGGTGTGTTTGATTGCCCAACAATGATTAACTTTGAGGGAAAAATGGCTGCAACATTTTTTTTTTTTTGCAGGAGTGTAAAATCTCACCTTTGAGAGAAGATGGGTGGCCTCGAGGATAAGGAACATGCTGACAGACTTTGATGTAGGACATGGAAATATGGAGCTTTTTACCAGAAACAATTTAGCACAAAAAAGTGGTGGAGGAAGAAAAGGCACAAGCTGGGCTTCTTGCAGGTCTTCACATTCAAGAAGGAAAGGAAATGTTGGACCCTGCAGCTCAGAAACAGCAGCTCAGCTTATCGATATAGTTGTCACCGAGGTGGGAGGTATCACAGCTAAAATACACAGTCGAGGGTGGGGTGCGCAGAGGTCATGGAAGTGCAGAGAAAATATCAGCAGGAAATAGCCAAAGGCTACAGATTTATGCTGATTTAACAACAGTGTTTGAAAGATCCGCTGAGAAGCTTCCAGTAAAATTGAGATAGCTTTCAGAGGAAAGATAAAGAGTTTTGAGAAAAAAGGAGGCAGCTGTGTCAAAAGAAATGTTTGGGAGCGGCAACAAGTCAAAGAGCAAAGAAGACGATGCCTCACAAAGCCAGACTTCAGAGGATGACAGAGAATGCATCAGTGCATCGCTGTTTCATGTGTAAACTGGAGGAACTCCAGATCGTGGTGACGACAACAATGGATGCCAGGAAAAACAAAGGAAGGTGAATGAGCTAAGACAGCATTTTGAGAGGCTCATTTAAAAATCATAAAGCCGCTGCTTATTCTCCTGCTCTGAGACAAATTCGGTTTACACGCAGTCTCAATAGAGTTCACGACATTCATTCTCTTCGCAGCCCATGTTTTTGGCAGTATATGCACACATTTAGCTGCCTGCTTTCATTTCTAAGAAAATACTCATGTTCTTCGGGTGTTTTCTTCTTACTTGATGGAAAAGTGACATATTTAACCCTTTAGAGAAACTGTGATGCAAGAACCAAGTTAACAGTGTAATCTAAAAAGAAGTTGCTAAAGCAAGCTGTTAAAAAATACAGTATAGAAATACCAAGAGAACAAAGCAGGGCAGGAGAATCAGTCTGTTATGCTTTTATTTGAAAAATCCAAAGTACGGGTGAATGTGTCGGGGCCTCGGTCGGGGAATACACACTTAGGCTGGCGTGACTGACCTAGCGATCAATTTCACAGCAACCACTCGCAACCAGTGGGACAACACTAATTTTTCCCCAGCGACAGGTGGTTGCTACGCGGTGGCCAATCGAACAGGTCTCTGCGCCTGTGTGACCGAGACATCAGGAAAACTGGCAAAACTAAACGATGATTCTCAGCAGCACTGCAGCGCTCACAGCATCGGTGCAGCATCAGCCGTCGGCAAACATGATGATAATAAAGTTTTTAGTGAAATAAGTGAAATTCTGTTGAGCTTTGTCTGCTGAATGTGTCAGCGAGAGAACAAACCAGGTTATATGTCAAAATGTGAACACAACTCGCAACAAGTGTGCTTCAATGTTTTTCATCCCACACAGGCAGCTCAGAGGCAAGAAGCCAGGCTTTTGTTTGGTTGCTGCTGAAAACCGTGGAAGCAGGAAAGATGGAGAGATAGAAACAATCTGCCAACAGCTTTGTTTCCAGCACCACAACCTTCTCCCACTGGACTCTGGCCATTTCATCCTGGTGGAGAAACGCCTGACTTTACAGAACTTTGATTGTTGTGAAATAACAGCAGGCAAGCTAACCTTGGACGCTCATGTTTCCCAAATTTTCAGCTAAGGCTTCACTAAAGATAAAGTATGGGATTTTCTTCAAGACACCAACACTCATTGAGCTCGTCTGTATTATTGGGTCAGGTGCTTCTCCTTCACTCTATGGAGTCTCTGTGGGCTTTGGGTCAGTCGATTTGGCTAGCAGTAGTTTTGGGCAGATGCTAAATCCTGCTGGAAAAGAAAATCAGTATAAACTCTGTCAGCAGATGGAAGCTTGACCTGCTCTACACTCTTTGGGTAGGTGACTGGGCTGACTTTAGGCTCGATAAAGCAAAGTGGACACTAGTAGAGGACATGGCCGACTTCAGAAACTTCACTGGACTTCAAAGACCTCAGATTCTTGATACTCCTGATACTTTTCACTCTTCCTCCAGAATCTGAGCATTGACCATTTCCAAAATTCAAAGTTTACTTTCATGTGAAAGTTCTCTTTAGCCCTGGTAATAAAACTTTCTGGAGACCACACACACACACACACACACACACACACACACACACACACACACACACACTAATAAAATACTAATGGCAACACATGAAATAAGCTGTCTCACCATG
>NW_024582380.1:598260-601560 GCF_018398535.1 Haplochromis burtoni
CACACACACACACACACACACACACACACACACACACACACACACACACACAATCTCTAGAAAATGAGAGGAGCCAGTATTCTCGGTTGTCTGAGGTCTGTTGTTTATCCTTTCTGCTGATATTTTTCCAAATATATCCTTCTCATCACAATTAAGCCATCACAATTTAAAAGGAACATTGCACGCCACACACCATGAATGACGATTTTCACCAGATGCAATGTTGTAGTCAGTTACGGCAGCAAAACACATTTGAACGTCCTGTAAAAAGGCTTTAACCAGATTGTGATGTCTGTTGCTGAAATGATGTTTGGGGTACTAAGCCTAATGCATATTTCAGATGTTAAAACACAACTCAACTCAACACAACTCAACACAACTCTGCTCTGTTGTTTTCCTGATTTAGTGCCAATTATGCTTATTAGTTTTAATAACCCAGAGAGGCTTTTATGCCCTTTATCAATCTGAATGTGATGGTTTATTATAATTTGCAAACCGCCGTGTCATCGTGCTTAAGAAAATAATTGCTTCAGATTAAAAAGGGCTTATAGGCAACAATCCGACTGTTTGAGATCCGAATCCTTCTTCCTCTTTGGTCAAGAGATTAATTGTTTCTGTCTCTTGTTTCACAAACTGGCATAATCCCCAAATCTCAGGACATCTGGTGCACTCGTAGGAGGAGACTGCAGGGGCTTTTTTTTAAGCTCATTTATTGGGAATCATGCAGTGTCAATATTTTTGATGTGCTGTGGTAAAGCGGTAATGGAAAATAAATACGTTGTTGCATCACGTCAAACAGCACAGCAGCTGGAACCAATGTGGCGGTGATAGCAGGAAAATAGGGTCCGCTTTGATGTCTGGTAGTCCTTCAGTCAGACGCTGGTCAGTGATGTTGATTCAAGTTTCACATTGAGACTGAACTGTGGAAACCTGTAAACTGTTAATGTATTGATGACTATCCTGAGTTTATAGTCTAAACAATATTCCTGCAGTTTTATTTGATGTGAACTTGAGCGTTTTAAACAGTTACATTAGGAGAAAAAGTTCATTTTTTTGTAATTTAATTCAAAAAGGTAAACTTTCATGTTTTACTTTCATTCTATAAATCATATTACAGACAAAGTGAAATATTTTAAAACCTTTTCTGTCCTATTTTTGATGATGGCTGATAGCTAAAATGCAGTATCTCACGTTATAATAATACTCAAACATCACAGATCTCACAGTGAAGTCTAGGTCACTGCACACAACCACCGTCGTCGGGATAACTGCAGACTTGACAGTTGTCCAAATGATGCTCATCGACACCCCCTTCACAAAGAAGGAAAGGCACAGAAGGTCATTGCTGTGAAGGCTGGCTGTTTACAGAGTGCTGCATATTACTGCGAAATTAAAAACGTGAAAATGTGGGAGGAAAAAGATGCACAAGCAGCGGGAATAACTGCAGACCTGGGAGGATTTTCAAGAAAAGTTCATCAAGGACTTTTTAGAGCTTCAGAAGCGGTGGACTGAGGCTGGTGACGTTCAGAGGCGTCGCCGGGAAAGATTAGCAGCTACGTGCTGCTAGTCCATTGCACTTGATTAACTGATCATCAGCAAGTGCAAGCATCTCCATTAAAGCAGAAGTTTTTGCAGTTTGCTGGTCTGGTGTAATCAAAATGCCACAATCTTTGTAACAGGACGTCCCAGCAAATTTACAACAATATCAGACTCTGCTCAAACACGGTGGTGGAGGGGCTTGCTTTGTAGCCACAGGACCTGTGCACCTTACAGCCACTGAGTTGACCATGAACTCTTCACATGTGAGGCCATGTGTCCAACAGGTGGGTCATGCAACAATTGCAATGTTCCAGTCAAAGTCCAGACTTCAACCCGACTGAAATGCTGTGGTCGGACCTTAAGAGAGCAGTGAATGACTAAATACCGGAAAACTTTAATGAACTGAAGCAATGTTGGAAAGAGTAGTTGGCCAAAATTCCTCCAAACAGATGTGAGAGACCAATAAAGTCATACAGAAAAAGCTGGTACGCTACTGAATCGTGGGGTATAATGAGTTTTTCACAGGACTGCATAGAGTCCTGTGAAAACTGTAAACATAGATAGAATCTGTATAAACATAAATAACACCAGAATATTCTTCTGAACCTAATTTTATTATTTTTTGGTAATTATTTTTTGGTAATTATGTGCCATAAACATTATAAAGCATCTCTTGCAGGAAAACATGCAATTAGCAGCTCCTGTTTGCTCCTAAATGAATCGCCCCAAGCTCCATTATAGTTTATTCCCATTTGGAATATAATCTGTATTTTATTTTATATTACAACTATCTGCCTAAATATTTTTTTACATGCCCCGTTAAAGAACCAATAGCCCACCTGGGTGGGAAACACTGTTGCGTGAAATAAGCCAGCTGTTTCTAAGGACTCGCAGTCATTTCTGCAAAGCTAGGGTAATAACTTCCGACGTGAGGCTTGGTACTAACGCGCTCCCTCTCAGAAAGTAACGCTGAAGAAAAATCCGACAGCTCTTCTTAAAAACATGGACTTACATTTCACTGTCTGGGTTACGGGTTACGTCATCACAGCTGCTCTGCAAGTCTTGCTGCTGTGTAAACCGTCAATGTGATTGTTGGCAAACATTATGTAAATAAGCCTCCGCCACTTCCTCCCACAATTTTGTGACTTTGCACCAAGCGGTGCTTGAATTTGCATCTGTGACTGCTTACGTTTTTCCTTGTCTTAGTGATGTGGCTTAACTATATGAAAGAGCAATCCTAAAAAAACTACTAAAAATGTCCTTTTCCTCCTTTACCAGGACTAGAGTAACACTCCAGGCTGACTATAAGCCAGTTTCCCTCTCCTACCTGTCATATAAGAGACTTGAGTCTCATACACTGTAGTTTCTGAGCTGCGTTTGCCACGCTGAGTTTATTGGTAAACAAGCACCTAATTAAGTGATGCTGCAACGGTGTACGGTACTTCTCAACCTGTGCTACTATAAATAGGTGAGAGTTAGGAAAGGGTATTGTACATGACGGGGGGAAAACTTGCAGAGCCTCTTTGTTGTTTGTGTGAGAAACGAGATGAAAGACATACGCCTACGCCGCCTGAATGGCTGAGACACACCTCACCCTCCTCGATCCTCCCCAGTCTCCCCTCCTCTTCTTCACTGCTTCCTCACACACGCAGCTTTCTCATCCCACAAGCAGAACAGGACTCCCTTGTCTGTGCCCTCACACACACACACACACACACACACACACACACACACACACACACACACACACACACACACACA
>NW_024582380.1:601580-640921 GCF_018398535.1 Haplochromis burtoni
ACACACACACACACACACACACACACACACACATGTACACGCACACACTTGCACTTGTTAAGGCTGATCCCAGTTTTGCACGGTGCATGCCTCAGCCACCAGCACACAAATGAGACACGCGGAGGCACAAATAGGACTCACAAACACTCACAAGCAGCCTGACAAGTGGTTTGATCAAAGGCCGAAGCATACACACACACACACACACACACACACACGCGCATGCATGCATCCACGCTGTGCAGTTTGTCTCCTCTGTCTGTCTTTGCTTTCCTTTTTGTCTCCATTACGTAGAGCTGCGCTAACCTTCTGCACCAATCTCCACCTGGTCATCCACCCCCCTCCACATCCCTCCCAGCTCCTCCTACACCAGCCCTCATCCATCTACAGTAAAAAAGATGTCTGCAGCAGGGTAAAAAAATGAATGTGACAATATTCTTGGGGCAGAAACAATGGGGAGAGTCCCCGGGCTGAGCAATGTTAGGTTATTTATCTCCAGGTAAAGATGTGTCTCTTCCCTACTATTCCTCCCCCATTCCTAATCCTATACTCCCACAGCCCCAGAGCTCCTCTTCAGCCACCTCACTACCTCCGTCTCCTCCTCTGAGAATCACCTCAGCAATCCACGCGTTACACTCTGAACCTCTGAAACCGGCGAAACTGCAACACTTTTAATTTTTAATCAGGGCCTCAGTCAGCAGGGACCGGGCTCTTTTACGCTCCCCTTCTCCCACCACCTTAGTCTCACCTTCACTTCTGCCCTCTCTCTTACTCGTGCTCGCCTACGCGCCCCGTCCCTCGTGTCTCTCCTCCCAAAGTCACGGTGATGAATGGGCAAGCGCTGCCATCTCTGTGCCCACCAGCAAGAGGTAGAGGCCGGCTAACGCGGCTCAGACGCTCTCGGGGATCACAGGCAGCGAGGAGAGTAATTAATCCAGTAGGATGGGAGGCAGGGTTGCAGGACATACTGCGAGCTTCAGGACACTGTGTGTGTGTGTTCATGTGTGTGTGTGTGTTTCAACGTAAATGATTGGAAACAGAGGATAGAAACTCCAGAGTTTTTGTTTTCTGATATATGTGTAGAACTCGGGGTGATGTGTTTCAGAGAACAAGGTTAGGCTGGTGTGCGTTTGTGTGTTTGTGGGTAGATGAGCTCCCTAAATAAACACCACTTGGGTGCAGACTGGAGGAGCCAGAGGCGGCACATACAAGACTGTCCTTGAACTGCAGGGTCAAACATACTAAAACGAACACACACACACACACACACACACACACACACACACACACACACACAGACACACACACACACACACACACACACACACACACACACACAGACGAAACACCAACACAAACCACGTCTACAATGATATTCAACATCAGCGAGGATGGAGCTGCAGGGAGCTTTTCTACAACTGTGAGGGGGGGGGGGGGGGGGGGGGGGGGCTGCGAACCATCATTTCAGCTCCTTTGTTTGAATAAATCCATTGTCTGTGCCGCTTCTCAGAATAATCACTAAACACTAATTGTCTGCAGACGCGAGAGAGGACTCAGCTCCCAAATTAAATTGCATTTACCTTGATAAGAGAGTCTCAGAGACAAACCGCGAGGTAAAAGAAAAATGTGTCAGGGCTGGACGTATAAAC
The DNA here is from genome assembly GCF_018398535.1 of Haplochromis burtoni. NCBI lineage: Eukaryota > Metazoa > Chordata > Actinopteri > Cichliformes > Cichlidae > Haplochromis > Haplochromis burtoni. The sequence goes on from NW_024582380.1 coordinate 603,230, forward strand.
AGGTGTGTTCTCCGTCAAAGCTCCATGTTAATTGGGCCAATCCATTACCTGCTTTGACATGCTTAATGTTTTGGGGGATGACCGATTAGGGCAGCGCAGAGCACCGTACACGGGCGCCTGGCTGGTTTCCTCTGGTCCATGGCGTCTAACCAGAGGCTACAGCTCCATGCATCATTAGTCCTAGGCTAGCCGGCATACCGATCACATGTCCCCATAGCCTAATGAGATAACTGAGGGGAAATGGAGGGAATGTGCTTCAGTGCTGTAGAGCTGCTCTCTTAGTGTGCGGTCTCTCAGGTTTTTGCGTGCAGCTATGGCTGAGCCCGGCGCGATTACGGCACAAATGACGCTCAAAAGGAACAAAGCTGGAAATGTTAGATTTTGCAGGAAACATGACAAACACGTAGTGGGTGTGTGAGGGCACAAAGGGGAGGGAGGGGTCAGTGACAGCACAGGTGTTTGTAGGGAATGGAAACGACTCAGATGCTTCCTGTCAGGCTTTCAACTGTTGGGCAGCACACAGCCGCTCAGTCAGTAAGAGACGCAACATCTTCTGTTAAAGAAAATGAAAGTCACATTTAAGGGCCGGCACAAGCTGCTCTTTTTAGATGTTCAAGCCTGTGCAGAAGTCGTCAGCCACTCCACTTTTGTTTTTTTGCTAAGAAAATAGGAAATAAGTGCAATGATTTATTGAAATGTTTAAGCACATAGTATATGAGGGGCAAAAACAGAGTTTTTACAGTTCCAGTGAGCTTTAAAGTCAGAGTGATGTGACCACTTTCTTCAGCACAGCCTGAGCTCTCTTTGGCAACTTTCTTGTCATTTCTTTAAGTAGTTTTCAGGATGGCTCTAATAGAAATGCCCTTCTTTAGATATTGGCAGCCCTTTGTTCCGTTCTCTGTCAAGATAAGATCGCACACTGGTTCAATGACGTTGTGGTCCGAGCTGCCAGGAAGTCAGTCTATGACCGATTGAGCTCTATTGTTTTGCTTTTACTGCTTTGGCAGTTGTTACATCCCTGGCCTGGGGACAACCTGGACATAATTTTTTTTTTTATTATCTCTTTCATTGAGACAGCAGTTGAACATAACTATGCCCTTTGACACTTTCTTTGCTGTCACATTTTTAACTTATAATTAAGAAATAAAGAAAAAAAAGAAGAGGGAGGAAAAAAAAGAAAAAAAAAGGGACTTGGGTTAGGAGGCAGCAGGGCAGGGAGGCTTACATAATACTCTTATACAAAATCACACCTCACAGGCTTAACATAGTCTGTCCATTTAGACCATATTCCGTAGAAGGAATCCCTCTGAAGTTTAAGGGAAAATGACACTTTTTCCATCGTGTAGATCTCTTGCACAGAATGTATCCAGTCTTCCATCGTTGGTGGTTCAAGCTTAAGCCATCTTCTCGTAAGAGGCTTTTTACTTGCGGCCAGTAGGACATATCTGTTGTTGGAATTCAGTTTATCCACTGGTACATTGCACAAAAAAAGTGCAGTCAAAAGTTGAAGGAAAAACAAATGAAAAAACATTTTGTAAATGATCATGGATTAGAGACCAATACTGGCGAATAACTTTACAGTCCCAAAAGATGTGGAAACGGTTGGCTGCGTCTCCCCCACATCTCCAACATTTATCACCAAGTCCTCGATATCTTTGTTGAGCAGGGGTAATGAAAAATCTCATGATGCTTTTCCAGCAAAATTCCTGCCAAACATTAGACCCAGTGGTAGCCCACTGTATCTTGCATGCGTGAGCCCAACACTTCTCTGTAATTGACAAATTACCCTCCTTTTCCCACTTCGCTTTAATATACACAGTGCCGTCGTTTTTACACCGCAGGATGCTGGGATATAATTTGGAAATAATTTTACTTTGCGCTCCAGATTTGGTTAGTAATAATAATGTTTCTACAAATTGTAATTCGTTTAGGTTCACTTTTAAGTTTTGATTAAAATATTTTCTGACCTGTAGATATCTAAAAAAGTCATCTGACCCTAAGTCATGTTTACTCCTTAAAGATTCAAAGCTTTGAAATGCTCCCTTATGGACAAATGAATAATAATTAGTTATACCTTTTGAAATCCAGTTTTTGAATCTATTATCATATTGATTTTGAGGATTTGGAAGCAACAAGCAGAGAGGACTATACATAAAATAAAGAATCCTCTTAATGGACAAATAGAAACTGAACTGGGGAAAATTAAACTATGCTTCCAGAATTACAACAGAAAACTTTACTCCCAACCCTTTGTAGATAACAACTCTATTGTCAATACTTTCCTGTCTGGTCTAAAGTTGCAAGGTGTGACAGAGGAACAAAATAAAATGCTGTTGTCCACAATAACTAAAGAAGAAATTTACTTGGCAATTAAAAGACTAAAGGGAGGGAAAATGGCAGGGCCAGATGGTTCGGCCCAGAATGGTATAAAATAATGCAGGATCGTTTGACTCCCACCATGATAAAGACATTTAATTGGGTAATGGAAAAGAAAACTATCCCTTCTTCATGGAGGGAAGCAATAATTTCCATTATACCAAAAGAAGGAAAAGATAAACTAGAATATAGTAACTATCGCCCAATCAGTGTATTGAATATTGAATACAAGTTGTTTACATCTATTATCTCTAAGAGACTAGAAATGATATTATCAGTGAGATGGTCCTTTTTATACAAAGTGCTTGAGAAGTTTAATTTTGATAAATCTATAATTGATATTATTTCAGGGCTGTACAACAAACCAACAGCTAAAATCAAAATCAGTGGAGACCTCACCGAACCATTTATATTGGAACGAGGGACACGACAGGGTTGCTGCATTTCACCGCTGCTTTTTGCTTTGTTTATAGAACCATTAAGTCAGTGGATCAGGCAGAGACAGGATATAACAGGAGTAAGAACGCCAGGAGGGGAACAGAAATTAGCATTATTTGCTGACGACTTACTTTTAACATTATCCTACCCCTCACAGGCACTCCCCCAAATCATGGAAGCACTATCAGAGTATGGTTCTTTATCGGGATATAAGGTCAATGTAAATAAAACGCAGGTATTAAATTTAAACTATAAACCACCAGTCGAAATTAAGAATCGCTATAAATGGAAATGGGATGCAGATAGCATTATGTATTTAGGGGTGGTAATACATCGTGACTTCACCAAAACGCTCAATGCCAACTATGCTCCGCTAAATGATTCTATAAAATCAGACATACAAAGATGGAACACTATTCCGTTTCTGGACCTACACTCCAGGATCGAATCAGTCAGATTAAATATTCTTCCCCGACTGCTGTATTTGTTTCAGTCTTTACCGATTGCCATACCACAAAAACAGTTTGCGGTATGGGATAGAACATTGTCAAAATATATCTGGAACGGGAAAAAAGCTAGAGTTAAATATAAAACGCTCCAATTAAAGAAAGAAAAGGGAGGTGGTGGGCTTCCCTGTCTACGAGAATATTATTGTGCAGCTCAGCTAAGACCACTGATTTGTCTCTGTTGTCCAGACTACACCGCCGGATGGGAAGATGTTGAAGGAACAATAGTAAAAGAAATACCAGTTTCAGCTTTAATATCGGACATAAAATTGTAGAATAAAATACATATGGCAGATAAACCTATACTACAAATAATGATATCTGCTTGGAAAGAAGTAATAAAAATTGGTGGTTTGGAAAATGCCTCTAAGGTTTTAAGATGGTGTGCACATGATTCAGATTTTAAACCTGGACATAATTTGATGCACAATTCTTCCCACTCCCAAGAAAGTGAGAACACTTCAAGATGCTAAACAGCATTTGGCTGACTTCAGAGTTGAGCAGTTCCCCGAACAACAAACAAAAAACCTCTAGTGATCCTTATTTCTCTCTAACAGAAAATAAAAGGCAAGCAAATCACAATTCTCTAAGCTTTACTTCCAACCACAAAATAGGAGAAAACTGATTTATAAAAAAATGCCTTCTAACTCCTACTAAACTATCACAAGGTGCTCAGTATGTACAGCGTAAATGTACTTACGAATTACTACTGCAAAAAGCTCTCAGCTAACAGCACAGAGGGTAAAATAACCAACTTAGCTCTCAAGATTTATTTTTTAACTTCTAATCAGGCTTCTTGCACAAACACTCAAAATCATCTGGCAAACTAACTGCTGGCTCTGTGGTGGATGCAGAGGAGGCACGGAGAGTGATGAGGTGGCTGTCTGCTGGAGGTTAAGAGGCAACTGTCTGTCTAGTGATCCAATCCACACACAACTTATTGAACAGCTTCTTCAAACCACCTTTTGTCAGTCTCCACTTGTGTCAGCAACAGTGATGGGAATAACTGTTGCTGACAGTTATTTCCACCACTGTAACGATTCTATTTCTATCGTTACAACGCTGTTATCATTGCTAACATGAAAATGCGTCACTGTTTTTCAACACACAGAGGGTTGAAGCTGTCTTCTTCTTACCGGGAGCTAGTGGGGCGAAACAATCGCACGAGTCCTGCTAATTGGCTGAGGAAGCATAAAGTAGTCATGGTAAACCAATCACATGACCAATTTAAGATGCCATAGCAACAAGATGCTATAAACCAGTTTTCAAATTGTGTTGAAAGTCCACGAGATTTGTGACGTTTAGCATGTCTTGAGTGTGTAGCTAGTGTGTTGTGTTGTGGATAGTTTAGTGTTGTGTGTCAGAACAATGAGCGGACTGGTGAATGTCACAGTTGCTGCCAAAAAGCAACCAAAGGCAGATTACAGCGTAAACTCTGTCTCCAGGTAGAAAACAGGATGATACACCTCGTGCTGTCAGGCCTGCAGTTATCAGGTTTTCAATGTTCTCCTTTGTCTTATAGTGGACAGGAACTACTTTTTGAAGTGGCACAAATAATTTGTGTTTCATCTTATTTGATGCAGGAAGACCTGATTGTTCTGTAAATAGTTTGAAATGGTTATAAAAAAAACACCTTGGCTGCATTTTTAGGTAAATAGCTGCAAATAACTTTGTGGTTTGCAAAAGTTGTGCATAGGTTTTTAAAATTTACATTTTATATTTGCATTTCAAGTTATGAAAATGATTCGTTAAACATGTTTGTGGTTGTTACAGTAAAAAATCTAACCTTTTTCTACTCAGATTTTATGTTTTTTGTCTGATTTTATATCAATTGTGTTAATACAGTATGTCGAAATGAAAAAATAGATGTAAATTCAGACATGTGAGGTTGTGCTGAAAAGAATGATACCAAACAAGGCAAGATAAATAGTTGTTAAAGGTGAAATGCAGAGATAAAATCAAAAGTAGTCAAAAACGGCTAATTTTACAGTGGACCCCAGAGGGTTAAACGTTTTAGTAATGCAATAGTTACTCTTTCTAGTAATTAGTTACTTTTAGAACATTGTAACTCAGGTTCTAACGCTGGAATGATTTAAAGTCTGATGGTACTTTTTCAGCATTCATAATTGCATCAATTTTGACAAGATCTTCAACACCACTGACTGAAATGCAGCCCAAACCATGACAGAGCCTCCACCGTGTTTTACAGATGGCTGCACACACTTGCTGTCGTCCCTTTCCTCTGACAGCAACTTGAACCGTAATCTTGAAACCTGGATTCATCACTCCATCAGACCTGTTGCCTGGATTTTAAATCCAGTTCTTGTGTAATTTGGCATCACCTCAGCCCTTCTCCATGTTTCCTTTCCTTATGAATGATTTCTTGACAGCCACCTTTCCACTATCCTCTGAAAATAGTCAGGTACATGGACTGGACTGAAAATGAGTCAAAAAGCAGCCAGTGTAGTCCAAAGAAAAGCATGGAGAACTATTGTTAAAGACCACTTTAGAATGATTTTTATTTTAGCACACAAAGCTGAACACATTTATAAAATGACCTAATTATGGAATTACATATATGAAACACTTGCCAGAGTCAGTGGGATTTATGCTCTGGGAACAATGGATGTGCCAAATTTCATGGAAAGCTGTCCAACAGTAGAGAGACTGGTAAATGGTGGACAGAAGGACTCACCAACAAACAAACATTGCCAGCATGGCTAAAAACCGTTTCTGCCATTTTCTTCAATTCTCGCAACATGAGGCAGTTAGTCAGCAGCGGGATTCATCAAGCATTGCTTGCTGGCTGTCCTGAAATCAGGTAGAAGTAGGTGTCGAGCTGCAGCCCACATAACGTGACCCATTTTTTTCCAAAAGGAGGAGCAATCAGCAGCATAGCCGAGGGGTGCCAGAGACAGGGAGCACACATGCAGTCCCAGAAGACAGACAGCGATACAGCACAGGAAATACAATCATCCATGAGCCTAGAGGCTAAATGTAAGATTCAGCAACAGTGCAGCAGAGGAGTTAAGTCCTTTTAAAGTCCAACCAGCAAACCCCCCACTCACTTCTAAATGTGTTTGAGCTGCTGGAAAATTTCATCAAAGATACTTGTACACCTATTGAGAGGAATTGTTGATGCATCACAAAATATTATAGCTGCAGAATTGAGGATTTTCCTTGGGTTTAATCTGTCTTGAGACTTCTATTCCATCTGCAATTACCGGACTTCTGCGTAGTGAATACATAGCTGCTGGTTTCTAGTAAAGCGAGATGAGAGCGTCAAATGGAGAGACTGGATGAAAGAGGAGAGTGGAGCGAGGATGAATGGAGATGAGAGGTCACAGCGGAGGAGAGCACACTGACAGATATGGAAATTAAGTCAAGAGGGAGACAGTGATACGAACTTTTCCTTCACTTCCTCTTTGTATTTACCCTTCAAAAAAAGAGAGTGAGACCTAATAAAACATTTATCATTCCAGGAAAGAGCTTTAATGTCAAAGACATTAAAGAGCGGAAAAGAGGAAGAGAAAGTTGAAAAGAAAGCGTGAGAGAGAAGGATTCCCAGAGTGGATGATGGTGGTGAAAGATGGAGTAGTGTCGGGGCTCGGGGAGGCAGGGGACAAGAAATCAGAGGTACAGGTGTGACAGGAAGTAAGTGGCAGATAACAGTGGAAGCTAAAAGGGTTGCATTACACAGAGTCTAAAGATGAGCAGGAGCTCTGACAAAGAGACACCGAACTTAAATCTACAAACATTTGAGTCCAAAAGCTTGAAAGGAAGGATCCACAGGCCTGCAAATGATTAAAAGAACCTCTTTTTTTTGTTCCAACACAAGCTTGGGGTGAAATACTAATAAATTTAATTAATTCATAAATTTGGCGTGCATTTTTTTATTCTTTTGCTATTCATTGTTTTTAACCAAGTAACAAAAAGTGCTCCACTATCCAGGTTTCCATGTTGTTCACTTCCATTTAATATCCATGTGAATTACCACAGTCTGTATATAAAAGATGGATGTAGCCACAGTTATTTACCTACTCGTTATTGAAGTCCTGTTAGAAAAAGGCTCTGAAGTTACCAAACAGCTTGATTGACACATCGTTAGCCAAAGAGCTCAACTTGTATTATCCTTCTTTCTGAATAATAACTAGCATTTGGGCCCATGAAGTAATCAGGAAAAATGTTTACTGATGTTCACATGCAAGAGTAGCAAAGGCTACAAAAAATCTTTCTGCAACCAGACAAGTCGCCCCCTGCTGACCGTCAAAAGGAAATCAGGTTTAAGGCAACACCATTTATATGGTATTACCTTACCTTATAGCTCTAATGAAGGTAACTCCAGGTCTCTCTTTTCATTGTTCAGTAAAACTACAAAACCTCCAGACACATTCCCCTCCCACATGTATTCTGTTGATTTTTGCAATTCTCTTATCTCGTTTTTCACTTGTAAAATCTCTGATATTCACCGTCAACTTAACTTTTTAGGAGCTTCTGACTCTGAAGTACACTTCCTGTTTCCCCCACTGTCTTCCTGTCAGTTATTTTATTGTCAGCTATACTCTTCCCTCCATAACTGATGTATCTAATCTTATTAAAAAATCTAAGTCTGTCTTAGATCTGTCAACTTGACCCTCTCCTCACTGTGTTAGTTAAAGTCTGTCTTCCCTTGTTAGCACCACTCATAACCATTATTATTCATTCCTCCCTGAACACTGGAATTGTTCCTGAAGCACTGAAAAATGCTTCTGTTATTCCAATTCTCAAAAAGCCTGGTGCAGACCCCAATAACTTTGATAATCTTCGCCCTATATCAAATCTCCCCTTTATTTCAGAATCTTGAAAAAGTTGTCGCCGCCCAGCTTCATTTACATCTCAATAACCATAATCTCTATGAACAATTTCAATCTGGTTTCTGCCCCAATCATAGCACAGAAACTGCTCTGTTAAGGATTACCAATGACCTTCTGATGGCAGCTGATTCTGGCCTCCTATCCATCCTCATCCTTCTTGAGCTTAGTGCGGCGTTTGAAACCATGGATAGCATCCATTGGCATTACTGTTATGCCGATGACACCCAGCTCTACCTTTCTTCTAAACCCAATTCATCCCTCCCACCTACCTCCCTCTCAAACTGTCTTATTGAGATTAGATCCTGGTTCTCCTCCAATTTTCTCAAACTTAACAGTATTAAAACTGAAGTTTTATTTGTTGGTACACCATCTATCTTAACCAAATCCAACAGTTTTTCCATTAACATTGAAAATTCTCCTACCCTTCCCTCCCCTCAGGTTAAGAGTTTGGGTGTCCTACTTGATAATGCTCCTTCATTCCAGTCTCACATTAATTACATAACCCGGTCTGCTTACTTCCATTTACGTAATATTCACCGACTCCGTCCCTTCCTTACTCCCCATGCTGCTGCCATCCTTGTCCATAGTCTTATTATGTCCCGTATTGATTACTATAATTCCCTCCTATTTGGTCTCCCTAAAAGGTCCCTTCATAAACTCCAACTTCTTCAAAATTCTGCAGCTCGGGTCATAACTTGCACTCCGTCAAGAGCTCATATTACCCCAGTTCTTCAGCAGCTTCACTGGTTGCCTGTAGAAGCCAGGATAAATTTAAAATCTTACTTCTTACATACAAGAGTATCTATAAATCTGCTCCTTCATATTTGTGTGACCTGCTCCATATCACCACTGTTTCCCGCACTCTCAGATCATCATCTGCTATTCATCTTACTGTTCCGTCCTCACGCCTTGTCACTATGGGGAGCAGAGCTTTCAGTCGCTCTGCTCCTCGGCTCTGGAACTCTCTTCCTCCAGCCGTAAGAAATATTGACTCCCTTTCCGTATTTAAGTCACAGCTCAAAACACATCTGTTTAAACTGGTTTATTCACTTTAGTGCTGATTTTATCTGTTGTCAAGCTCTGGTTTGCAATTTTAACTTATTTTATGTATTTTATGATTATTGTTCCTTTTATTAATTTTGTTCTTTGTAAGGTGACCTTGGGTTTCTGAAAGGCGACCTCAAATAAAATGCATTATTATTATTATTATATACAGTCTATGTCAGCGGTGGGCAACTCCAGGCCTCGAGGCCCGGTGTCCTGCAGGTTTTAGATGTGTCCTTGATCCAACACAGCTGATTTAAATGGCTAAATGACCTCCTCAACATGTCTTGAAGTTCTCCAGAGGCCTGGTAATGAACTAATCATTTGATTCAGGTGTGTTGACCCAGGGTGAGATCTAAAACCTGCAGGACACCGGCACTCGAGGCCTGGAGTTGCCCACCCCTGGTCTATGTGAATCACAGATGCACCTTACAAACCAAGCTAGCTAGCCAGCTGATAACACTTATCTTTTACAGTTCTTTATAGTGCTAACATATATAACTATGGGCTAGAATCAGCCCACTGCAGACATGCCTCCCACACTACACATATAAAAAACTCACATTTGTGGTACTGTCTAAGTTAAGACAGCAGCTATTTTTATCAACTGTTCTTGGTCTGTTTTCATTGGATGGTTTATTAAATGTAACCATAAAAAAGGTAACAATTGGGAGGTGTTGTTTTGTAAGTCACACTGACATGGAGCCACTGATCATTCCCTGAAACTTGTCTGAATCTCTTACAGAAATGTGGACTTTTTTCTCCATATGCTTTCCTTATCTACAAAATCAGTGACGTTAGATCTTTTCTTTGATTTACAGTTCTGAAAACAAGCTGCTCTAGTTCACAAAGAATGATTGTAAAGGTCTGAGCTTATTAAAGAAATGTTTGTGGATTCAGTTTAAGTGCTTGTCTTCTCTGAAATATGCGTCTCAAGTGGCAATGAGAAGGTAAGACAGCGAGTAGCTGACAGAGAAATTTAAAAAAAAAATTATGCAGAGATGTAAAAATAAAAGCGAAGCCGACAAAGAGGCAGAAAACAGACCGAGGAATTAATGAAAATGAAATGTGACGGTGTAAGAGAAACCTCGTGGATGTTCTCAATCAGCTGAACAAACAGATGAGCAGACTGAACACAAACAAGCCAAAAGATTTGTCCTCAGCCGCACAATTCTGAAGGTGTTTCACACAAACAAATCTCACTACAACCCCACACGAGAAAGACTAAACATACTGATTAGCAGCAGTACAGTGTGCATGCAGAGTGTCACTTATAAAATAAAATCAATTCACCTGAGTGTCAACGCTCGTATTATTTCCTGTTATCGTGAAAAGTGATCACAGCATCTATGTCAGGTTGTTGCGCACACTCCTGCAGTACATGTGTTGCTCACTGCTGAAGAGCGACACGTACACGTACTTGCTGTCACTTATTACAGGTATGAAAGGCCTGCTGACACCAGATGAACTTTGCTTTTCAAAACGAAAGAAAAAACATCAAAGAGAAAGAACAAAGCTTGATGTTTCATATATTAGGCTTAAAGCTAGAGCGGATATTTGAGTTTCAGTTATTTGGTTACATATTGTGTTACCAAAGGTTACAGTTACAGTTTGACATTTTGGGACTTGATAAGTTGGGCAAACACTGTGCAATTTTTTTCATTCGCATTATTCAGCTCCTGCTCAAACTGTACGATTGACTCGCAGAGGTTAGAAGTTCGTAGGTCACGATGCAGGTCTCACACTAAACGGCCCGATGCTCTGATGCGACCTGAGTGCTCACACTGTGCCTCCATAACATGAAGGTTATAACACAAAACCTGTCTTTCACTCACACAGACACGCACACCACCACCATCAACTTTGCTAAATTGCTAATGAAAAACATTGATCAGGCAGCTGTGATTGAGCAGCAGTGTCGATCCAACTATTTTCACGGTTGTTGCGGTCGCGATCATTTTGTGAGGCCACATCGAAAAGGCTCAGGTGAGCCAAAGTTCTACAAGTTGTGCGTTCATCGCTTGTGTCCAGATCACGCGCTGCACTGCTGTGCTACTCCGTTTTTCACTTTGCGCAGTGTGACAGGCTGCGGTTACACCCTCACGATGGACGACAGGATTTCAAACAGGTTTGATTTTCTTACGACCAAACGACTGATGATCGGGAGCTGGTCGTGAGGTGTTAATCGCTTCTCCACGTATACTACACGATGCACGACACACGATGAAGGCGAAACTCGGGCTAATCCCCAAAACGGTCGCACGACTGAAAAATCGGCTCAAAATGGGCCAAAGATCGCACAGTGTAAAGCCAGCAGAAGTACTGACATTCACCTACAGTTATAGCTAGACTGATTTCTTCTGTCTGTAAAGACAGAGTCATCATGCTCTGAGGTAAGCTGGAGAAATAGCTACAGATATTTTTTTCTATGTAATTCTGTCAAAACCTAACTACACCTCAGGCTAGTAAAACCACCATTAGCAGCAATAACTTCACATCGTTGTGAAGGAATTCTGGCTCACTCGTCTTTACAATGTTGCTTTACTTTACCGAGGTGTTCACTTTTGCACAGCTCTCTCCAGGTTTCACCACAGCATTTCAATCGCGTTCAGGTGTCAACACTTTGATTATTTGGTTTTTCAGTCATTCTGTTGCAGATTTGCTGCTGTGTTTGGGGCTGTTGTCCTGTTGCATGACCCAATTTAAAGTTTTAGCAGTCTCAGATCTGATTCTAGAATACTTTAATATACAGACGAGTTCATGGTGGACTCCATAACTGCAGGGTCCCCAGGTCCTGTGTCTGCAAAGCCCAAATCATCACCCCTGCACCACTGTCCTTATAGCTGCTGTGGGTGTTTGTGTTGCTCTGCAGCATTGCTTTTACCAAATAAGGTTGCACGTGCATTAAGGCCGAACATGTGCACTCTGATCTTGTTTGGGCGTTGTTTCAGAAGTCTTGTGGTTTGTTCAGGGACACATTTGCAACCTAACCCGTGCTGCCTGGCAAACCCTCCAAACAAATACTGTGTGTTAACCCACAATGCTACAATCTTCAGTTAATCAATTGCATTTGATTAGAAACACCTAGCTGCTAGTAACCCTCTTACTTCCTGTGAATACACTAATGATGTACTAAGGATGTACACAGGACCACAGCCTGGCTCTTCACATCTTTTTGTCTTCTCATATTTCAGTTCCTAAATATAAAACGTGATTGGAGCATCACATAAATAAATATGTAAAACAGTTGTTTTACGCTGTCATGTTGTTGCTCTGTGCAGACTGCAATTAAGTTGATAATATCTGGTGGGTTTCTGCTTAGTGCTGCTGTTGTGTGAAACTAAGGTGTCAGCTTTTAACAAGTTAGGAAGGTAATGTCTTCAGTTTTGGAGTCATTATTTTCATCTTATCTGCTGTTCTTGTTAATGTTTTAGGAGAAGCTGGAGATTTATCGCGGTTTTAAAGGCAACTCAAATCAAATTCAAACATGGAGCTACTTGGTTTTCACAAGCCAGCAATTTTGTTTAATTTATTTTTTTTACACATCTATGCCATGTGTTTTATCAATTTGAACACAGTTTTTGGTAAAGCTGTTTAATTGGGTTGATATAATGCTTAGTCGAATAAAAACAAATAATCCAAGAGAAGAAAAAACTTCACAGCATCACAGCCTGACAGATCAGGTGCTGATTATGTAAATCAATGTTTGTCCACCTGGTCATTAAGAGCGCTCCCATCTGTTCCTTGAAGTCTGGTCTCTAATGAACTACAGCCGCATCACGCTGAATATGAAAATATGAAAGACAAATAAGTGTGATGCAATTTTACTGAGCGTGTTGTGTTACGGAACAAACACTGTGAAAGTACAAATGCTGAAAGTACAAAAGTCAAGGATAAATAAATAGTGTGTCATTGAAGTCAGCCAGAGCAGATTTGGCCCCGTGAACGAATAGAATAGAAAGACATTCACTGCTCCTCACGTAGACAGCTTCGTCTCACACACCAGTCAATTGACTTTTTAAGAAATCATCAAAGGAAACGACTCCAACAGAGAGAGAAACACAACAAATGTGCTGTGCTTAACACGCTCGGTGCATCTTTCACACCTCAGCAGTCTGACTGAGCTGTAAGGTTTTTTATTAAGGGTTTGTACAATTTTACCTTAATAATGAGAGTAATTAGCACACTTGTGGTAACCCGATTGGTCATTTCTGATGGTAAACAACTCAATACACTGCAACTTCCATGGCTAAAAAATGAAGCCAACAGGAAGTGCTGTTAGCTGATAACTTGTCCAAATGCAATCATCTGGCTCAAAACCAAAAAAACAAATATGGCAGCAACCAAAATGCTAATGTTCAGGCTTTAAAATGTCTACAGACAAATGGGTGGGCCTGCAGTGGCTACAAGTTTAGGGTTTTTAACACTAATACCTATATTTGTGAATTCAAAATCAAATATATTGGCAGATTTTTCGTTTCTTTCAGAAACATGCAACATAAGCAGATTTCCCGAATATGCCTTATGTGTGATTATCAGCGACCCACGCAAGCACAGGGAGAACACACAGAAAGACCCCGGCCTGATGGTGGATCAGGACATTCTTGCTGTGAGGCAACAGTGCTAAACACCGTGCCACCGTTAAAACAACAGTGCAATTTAAAAAAATTTAACTTGTTTTATTATCACAACAAGTCGTGGCTCACTCGTTTACACCCTCAGTACAGCAGATAACACGTCGGTTTCGTCGCACAACACCGACTAACACGGGATGAAAGGCGAGCACAAAAACATCATTAGCTTGTTGTTGTTTTTGTGGCGTTGCAGAGTGACAGTGGACGAACTATGTAAAGTCTACACTCATGACATGGCTGTTTCTTCTGTAATTTTTTTCATTTATCTGCCAGCCGATATATTCAAAATGCTAATATATCGTCAAATAGCTCCTGTAATATGGACCCAAAGATAAATGAGTCGGGGTCTACAGTCTCTTGTATATTGGAGTAGTCGGCTGTAAGTAGTGAATGTGAGTGTGAGTGGCTACTGCAATAGACTGAATGGCTCCGTCCTCATCACGACCCTGCACTGGATATACAAAAGAAAACAGACGGATGGATGGACAGTATAGTTTGAAAATATAAGGATATGGAGTGTACCATCACGTTACACATACTTTTATTGAAACGACAGTCTCCTGTTTCAACAGAGGGGATAGGACGCTGTAAGAATACGCTGTGCCCCGCTCATCTGCTTTGTGTTTTTCCCAATCCCAGTGAGCATACGCAACAACGAAAGCATGCTGTAAATACATCCGCTGGACAATGACTCGCAAACACACAGGCACAGACAGACGCCTTTGTGCTGCGCTTTCCGTGTTGCTGTGGAAATTTCAAGCGACAAGATAATCCAAACACCTGTAAACAGAAGTAATTCTGACACCAAAGCATTATGTGATTCCAGCACAAGTAGCAGAGCAAGATGAATGAGTTTAGAATTTAAGCTTACGCTTTATTGCATTTTTCTTTAATTAAAACAGGATTGGAGTGCATGAATTACATCACTGTTACAAATCTGTTTGTGTACTGCTGAGCTGAAACCATCACACTGCTGTGTCTTGATTTTTTTTCTAAAGCTCTTTGAGGCCCTTCACGCATTTGCTCCGTATGTTTCTAATAAAGCACACATTGAAACGCCTACAGTGATGTGCCACACAGAAAAAGAAGCAGGCATCACACACCAGTGACAGATTGGGGTTAGTGTTTAGGGACTGATGTGCAGACTGGAGAAGCCGGGGATCGAACTACCAACTTTCCAGTTAGCAGCCTGCTCTGCCTCCTGAGCCAAAGCTGCTTCATTTAAGATTAAACATGCTTTTTAATTTCAAAGTTTTTAAAAGGTTATTTAAATATTCTTTAAGAATAATTAGTAATAATTACAAAAACTGATTACTAATAATACATTTGTCTCTGGGGTTTTGTAACCTGGATAAAATCTCCCAGAATCATTTAACAGAAAAAAAGGAAAGACATGAAGCTCGGCTCCCTCTTCCAGGGTGGACAGAGAGGTGGTTTGTGTTTAAAAAGGATATTACATGAAGGAACCTTTTAAAAAAAAAACAAAAAACAAGCGCGTCCATGCTCACAGGTGTACACACGGGTGATCACACCCACAAACTACACCCTTTTTGGCTCCTACCTCAAAGCACACTGTGTTCTGTTGATCTTATGTGCTGCACAATAATGTTTAATATTTAGTATTTACTGTCATATTCACATATATCATTGTGATGTTGTTTATTCTATTACTCTTGTTCTCTTCTGCTTGCTTTCTTTTTTCTTTCTCAGCAGGTGATCCAGGTGATTGATATATGCATTTTTTTTTCCTCTGCCCGTTTTGTTGGTTTTTGTCTTTTGCCCTTCTCCCCCGTCCCTCTTCTCAGCTGTTTCTCTTTCCCTCTTTCTTTCTCCCCTTCTTTCCCCCAGTCAAGTCTGTCCCGTATTCAGTAAGTGAAAATAAAATAAACAATAAAAGGTGAATCAAATGGACCATTACGGCAAGGCTGGGATGGTCAGTTTGGTAAAGTAAATCCGTTGGGTATCTTTCTTTGCCTTTAGACAACAATTCTGATGCAAAAGAGCCAAACGGGACAGGCCAAAAAAAAAAAAAAAAAAAAAAAAAAAGGATGTTTTAAGATAAATCCAGACTTGGCCCGTGGCTGTGCAAGATCACAGAGTCTTTAATCCCCTATGAGCCTGATGACACTATGAAACCTGGAGGCCAGAGTCAAACTAAAGTTTGACTGTAAATCCAACCATAGTAAAGTGGCAGAGTCTACGTGCTGAAAATACTTCCAGCACTGTCAGCTTTGCATTTAGCTCACAGCATAGCAACAAGGTTTTCTTTTCACAGGCTAACACATAAACACGTTCTTGTTCTTGGTATAAAACATCTTGTATGTCAGCTCTGAATCCTACCAGCTAAAATAGGAATATTGATATGGTGTCAGCAAAGTAAACTTTTCTTTTCTCTCTGTTTTGCTTCCAATCCAGACAAGTGAAAGTTTGTGCCAGACTTAATTCTGTTTGTTATGCCATGTAATATCCCCTTGGCTTCATTTTCCAGCCTCAGAGGTTACCTTCTGTACCGGATCTATAGGATAAATATTAACAGACCATTTTAATCTAAGCTCGACAGTCACTTTACTAGACTTCCCACTCCCAAGTTCCCCCTTTTTCCTTCAGAACAGCCTTCATTTTTCATAGCACACATTCAGCAAGGTGCTGGAAATATCAGAGATTTATCAGATGCACATCCATCCACTCTCCAATTACGCCACAGCCCAAAAGTACTCTATTGGATTTAGATCTGGTGACTGTGGAGGCCATTAGAGTACAATGTCATTTTCAAGTATGCACTTTGAGAAGATCTGAGGTTGATCACATGGTGTGTAATCCTGGTGTGCTGCACCAGCAGCAGCCTGAACTTCTGCTGCAAGACAGAATGGATCCACGCTTCGAGCTTCTGACCCCACCATCTGAATGTTGCAGCAGGTATTTTCTATTACCCAACTTTGGTGCGCCCATGTGAAGTGTAGCTTCAGTTTCCTGCTCTTAGCTGACATGAGTGGCAACCAGTTTGGTAAGCCAATATGCTGCAAAGCATGTTCATGCCATAGGGTCTGCCGTAGTCATTTACATCCTCGTTTCCATTCAAAAACACACATTCAAATGTATTTGATGATTTACTTCCTCTACTGATATGGTTATATACATATTACTCCTATTTAAAAACAAACCACCTCGAACCACTATATTTTCATCCACTTTAATAACACTTCATTGGAAGCAGTATATTTCCACCTGGCCAGAATTCAATAGCACTCTTTCCAGCTCTGATCACAGGCTCACAGAGCAGACTTAAGAGTCTGACAGCCTCTGGGCCTTAGCCACAAGAGCCGAAGTTCAAGTCTCACTGGGGGGTCCCGTCACATTTCTGCCTGCGTTAAGTAGCTCAGGCAGTGTCTGGACTATATGCATATATGTGCTCCCGCACACATACACACACACACGCGTGCCCACACACATACATGAGCTTAAGACGGACACTTCCTCCTTTCCTATTGGGCCTTGCTCTTCTATTGCTCGGGTCCACTGTGGTCTGCCACAGACGGCGGTTTGTCTGTCACACAGTCTGTGCCGAGCCTGGCAGTACGGCTCCAGGGAGGAATTCTCGCTCACGGGCAGATGAGGCAGCCAAGTTCAAGCCTCAAGTGACGCCTGATCTCACCATGACACAGCCCTGCCAATCTGTGAAATCAGAGCTGCGAGGTGAGGGCGGCTGTTTCACTTTAGCTAACATCCCCAACACGTGTATTTTAGCACAAACTAAAAAAAACACACACACACAAGTATGTGTCCTGAAATGAAGAAACAAAATCCTTGGATTGATTCAAACAAACAAATTACATCCTTTATATTCAGAGTTAATCAAGGGTGAATGTCCCGCTGCTCTCACAGCATCAGGCTCTAATTTGTTCCAGGTATGTGGAGCACAAAATGTAAAATCTGTCTTTCTAAGGTCAGCGCTAACTCAAGGAAGCAACAACATCACACAGTGCCGTCAATAAGCCTCTTGAAATAAGAGAATACATATTTACTATACAGAAAGAAATGATGATCTGTTTTGAATGAATTCCACCCAAGGTTGTGATAAAAAATAAATACACTGATAACCATTAAAAATAAAAACCATTGAGAATCCTGATATCACGCGCATCACATAAATCGTGGCTTCATACTCCCCAGTCTGAGGCTTCAACCTTAGCGTTTTAGCTTTATTTGGGGTTTCTAACACCCAAACAGCTATTACTAAAAGTACTAAAGTATCAGAAAAGACTAACTAGCTAGTTAGAAGGAAGTCTCCATTATCTATGCAGGTACAAAGAACAGATGCACACACATCCGTTTTAATTCTAAATAACAGACCAACAAAATACCAGAATTTCATTCACCAATACAAAAGCAGAAGCTTCTTGGATGGTTTGTTCAATTAAAGATTTGAAGGTATAGTGAGTCATTTTTTGAGGTTCTTCCAACAAATTGATACGGTCTCATGAACTTAGAATGAATCCATTAAAAATACATAGGAGTGGGCACCGGTTTGGGGAAGCAGCCATGTTGCCTCACCATCCTGGATACAGTGGCCAAGGTGGACATTACGTCTTATTGTGTTTTATCTGTGTGGAAAGAGACCAGCCACATGCATAATTCATCAAAAGGAGAGGAGCCGAGAACTCGTAGAAGTTCAAGAATCATGGAGGCAAATTTTAATTCATTGCTGCACCTTCAGACTCAACATGTGGAGGATCATATCTATGTTTTATCATCTGAGAAATGGTCCAATTCACAAAAAAAAGAAAACAAGAAGGAAAAAGACAACATGACCAGCATCTTAATGAAACGTCATCCTCTACCTCTTCACCTCAAGTGTTTTAAGTCAAAGTCAGAGCTCCAACACACAGAAATGTGCATAAACATTTCCAAATCTTGTCACAATTACTTAATGTCTGCAGATTAGACATGGGACATGTCTCTAGACAGCTGAAGCAAGCAGGATAAACATCAACAGCTGGTTATAACCTAACATTATGCCCGCTAATGTTAAGCTTGAGTGTCCTAGTAGTCACACTTTCCTTCTGATAAACAGTTTGATTATATTCTCACATTATATCAGAGTTTTTCACTGAACGTCCAACTCCAACAATCTTAGATGGACATCAAAGAAAATTTTATTAATGCTGACTAACAGCAGCTAACATAGGCGAACAGTAGCTATAAGAGGCTAACAGCAGCTAACATAGGCGAACAGTAGCTATAAGAGGCTAACAGCAGCTAACACATGCTAACAGCAGCATTTCCTCAACAGCTTACCTCAGTATGGCTATCATCACACAGAAGTGAGCTTCACTGACTCATTTCAGACTCCTTTCACTTCCTCCTCTGAGTAAACAGACATGGACACCACCGGACGTAAACAGGCTGCACTCACTACAGATGAACGGTGGCCACAGCGTTAGCATCCTATAGCTGTAGCTAGGATAATGCACTCGAACTTGGGATGGGTAAGAAAACAAACTTCAGTTGACTGCAATCTACTGACATCTACTGTTCAGATTTTACGGACTAACTTTAAGCTGTTTTTACACATAAGCTTTTCATACTTTACCCATTAGGTGCAGAACACAAATACAGTCTGATCAGTCATTACAATGTCTTTAACCTGCTAGCTATTTCAGTCCAGCGCGATAACAGCCCAGATACTGTTTGGGTGAATTCACAGCAAGCGAGCGGTTGTCCTGTTTCCTGGCATTTTATGACATTTTCCAAAGTTCATGTTTGAAAACAGCTGTATGGTACAAAATAAACATTCAAGGACATCAGCCCCTTTCTCCTCCTACCCATTACCATTGTACTCCCATGGTTCTTTGCTATATTTATAATCGGGGGCAAAATTTGTCCTTGATCAGGTTACACAGTGTATTGCAGTCAACTGAGAAACACATTCTGTTGTTGAGAATCAATGAGAACAATGTCCATCAGTGGCAGATGTTATCTGTGGTTGTGGTCACTGAGCAGTGCCTTTCACCTGGAAGGAAAATCACACAGATTTTTCCTTCTAGAGGAACACAAGAGGCCTTATCAGTAATGTCATCTAGTCCTGTTCAAGTCTGTTGTGAACAGCATATACAGATAGCATGGATGATCAGGTATTTTGGTTATAGCTTTGGTGAGGTAAATGTAATGTAACCTGAGGTAAATGTAAATTTATCCTGTGAGTGAAGAGAGAGAAAGACAGTTTTGCAAGGACGGCAGGCAAAGTCAGAATCGCAGGATCACAACGTAAAGTCAGACTTCATTTACATACTCGTCACATCCAGTGTGCATCTTGCCAGAGGCACGATATCCCTGTGTGTAACTGCAGGGTTTGAACTAATATTACTGTGGGGCATGAATATAAAATATCACTTGAGCATTGTTGTGCAGAGCTGATGAGATAATCTATAACATTTTCCAATATATAAACGTCTGCTTAACATCCAGCTGATAAAACTGCGTTAGAGCCCATTTAATCAAAGCTGTCGGTGTCAGTTCCATCGTTCCATCCAGGTAAAACGCCGCTGTGCATATAGAGTGACGTGATTTCACAGCTGCAGATGAAGTCAATTTAAACTGCAGATTTAGCTCAGATTTATTTATCTCTGATGTGTCATACATGATGGATGTAGAGGCATTTGTTTTCAGAACAGTCTGTCTGCTTGTGACACTGAACAGAAGTCATTTAAATCCCATCTTTTTTCAGTATAAAAGAATCAGATTTAACATTATCTTTAATTCTGTATTTAAAAAAAACTCCACCTGCTATTTTCTCCTCGCAGTAGGAAATCTTTTAACACGCATATCTGTTTTTGAGTAAAAATCTAATCAGCCCAGGTTAGTCACGTCACCGTGGGGCGAGTCCGGTGGCGTCGAATTGAACCACAAGCTCCTCTTTTTTTGATGAACTGATCACTTCTATCATATTACAGTAGTTTTAGATAAATGTGGCTCAAATGTAGTGAGTTAAGAGACTTCAAAGGGCGCTTTGAAATGAGGCCATGAAAATGCCAGAGCACTGGTGGAGCGTGTGCGTCTGTCCTTTAAAGTCTGCTCCTGGCTTCCTGGCTGCGTGTTAATGATGAGCAGATAAAAAATTCAACCGGGTGGCACCGCTCTGCTGTCTGTCTGCCTGTCTGTGCTCCCCTCTCAGCTTGCTGCATATGCAGGCATGTGCGCGAGCAAACAGAAAGCGAGGGTGTCCGTCCGTCTGTCGACTTGTCGTCACAACACCGCGGGTTATAAATGTAACTCACTGTGCTGTTTTGCCTTCAAGTAAAAGGGCTGCGGATATGTGGTCTGCGGTTAGAGTGTGTCCGAGTGCGAGGCAGCAGGCAGTTAGTCTTATCTAAGAGACGGAGAGTCGGGCTGTGTAATTATTTTCACTGGCTTTGATCCAGAGCAGTCTCTTCTAGGCACCTGTTGGCCTCTGGCTCTTGTCTGAGGCCCGATAATTAGACCCACAACCGCAGGAGCAAGGACACACGTGCACCAGCAGCAGCACACATACGCATACAAAGCATTTGTCTCCACTAACGCTCCTATTTATTTCATGTCATAGTCACGGCTAATCCAGTTTGAACTTTCTGCGGATGGCTCTGCAGTGCATGTGCACTGTCACAGCGGCTGTGAGAGTCAGAGATGAAGTGACAGCCGTCGTCAGTCAGACTGCAACTCTGTGTCTTAGATTTAATTTCTCTGTGTTCCTCACTTCAGTGTCTCGCTGTGAGACTCAAAGCAGCTGCCATTCAAAGTGTGCAGACTTTCAAATGACATTCACAGTCAACGTTTCTTTTGTCCATTCCTGCGACACAAATGGCAACTACAGCTATCGATTGTAAGGTTTTTTTTAAGGAAACACATTTAATTGAAATTTCATTCAATTTGTGTTTTTCTTATTTTTCACTGTCGAACACAAAGAGAGTAAAAAAAGACACCTTCAGGAAAATGGTCAATGGAAGGCATTATTTTAGAGAACTCAGTTTCTTTAAGAAATAATCATTTAGTGAGAAAGTAATTTCCTGACATGCCTTGTCTTGTCCTTTCATTTCAGTACATTCCCAAGGCTGCCTATTATTTTTCAAAGAACAGGGGAGCTTTCTGCCAGATGAACCAAAGACATACAAAGAATTTCTGGCTGGAGTCACTATCTACAAATCAGCAGCACAAAAGCCTTGTTTGCAGCAGCCAAGAACGGAAGGTTCTCGGGCTATGAACTTTTTTATGTGTACAAATTCATTGTTAAATGTTTATATCGCTGATCGCACAGCAATCACACTGAAAACCTCAAGCCAAACTTCAAAGCTCGTCTGAATAATCAGCCTTTACAAACCTGGCACTTTAATTTAGCGTGAACCTCGTTAATCAGCTATTATATCATTACGTTCTTTTGCTAAACACTAAACAGAGATGACACCTTTACAGCCCGCTCCATCTGTGTGCTGTGGCTCTGACAGCAAATTTTCTATGCAGGTTATTAAAATGGACAATAGCAGCCAGCATATTTTAGTCTGGGTATCTCACTGTGGTGTGCAAAAAGTATGCTTATTTTCTTCAGCTAATTTACTATGGGGAATTAAATTCAATAACCAGCGAATAAGTATTTAGACACAAGTCATTGACAGGAACTGTCAGAAGTTTTAAACTCGTTACACAGCACTGGTTATTATAGTTTTATAATAACTATAATAACCGGGGGCAGCAGCCTAAGCAGAGAAGCCCAGACCTCTCTCTCCCCAGCCACCTCCTCCAGCTTATCCAGGGGAACACCAAGGCGTTCCCAGGCCAGCTGAGAGATATAATCTCTCCAGCGTGTCCTGGGTCTGCCCCGGGGCCTCCTCCCGGTGGGACATGCCCGGAACACCTCACCCAGGACGCGCCCAGGGGGCATCCTTGTCAGATGCCCGAACCACCTCAGCTGGCTCCTTTCAATGTGGAGGAGCAGCGGCTCTACTCTGAGCCCCTCACGAATGGCCAAACTTCTCTCCCTATCTCTAAGGGAGAGGCCAGTCACCCTTCGGAGGAAGCCCATTTCTGCCACTTGTATCGTTCTTTCGGTCACTACCCACAGCTCGTGACCATAGGTGAGGGTAGGGACGTAGATCGACCGGTAAATTGAGAGCTTCGCTTTTACACTCAGCTCCCTCTTCACCACAACGGACCGGTGCAGCGTCCGCATCACTGCAGCCACAGCACCAATCCGTCTGTCGATCTCCGCTCCCTTCTCCCATCACTCGTGAACAAGACCCTGAGATACTTAAACTCCTCCACTTGGGGCAGGGTCTCGTCCCCGACCCGGAGTGGGCACTCCACCCTTTTCCAGCTGAGCAAATCCAGCATGTCCAAATTAACACTGTCGGATTTGATTTCAACACTATTAAAGTGTCTATATGGGTCCACACCAGAGAGTGTTAATTTAACTCTTTTTGGAGAGTTGGTACGTTAACTCTGATTTAGTGTTAAACACCAAATCTGTCTGGAGTTGATAATTTAACACTTGGTGTTAAGAGTTTATATATTAACTCTCAAAGAGTATTTTAGTTTAACTACGTAAGAGTTATCTTCTAATTCATTCTAAAAAGCGGGAATTTTACTGTTCTGAACTTCTAGAAATTTCTTTTGGAAATAAACATTTACTAAAAAGATGCAATGGTTTTTGAAAAACATTTATTCTGAACTGTGCACCACAATTTCAAAACATTTTCTGAAAGATGTAACAGTGTACATGTTCTCACTTTCATTAGAATTTTGTTTATCAAAAGGTCTGACATGGTAAATGCAAATAACAGCATTCTCAACACTTATTTCTTCAATACAATATGCATGTCCTTCATTCATCACTTTGTGGAACTTCAACGCACTTCTGCTCTCCCCCATATTCCATCTTCACAAGCATATCCTGTGCGGAGATTGAATAAAAATTAGTTGACACTAATTAATGGCACAAATAATCCAGTAAACAATTGCAGCACAGTAAAAAAAAAGGAATCCTCTTTGAGCCATTACTTGTGTAAAGTATTTTCCCAAAAGACAAGGACACAGGCAACAGGTAATACTGAACTAAATGTAAAACCTCAACCTTTTTCATTTTTACCTAAACCGTGTGCACAAAACTCTGGAGGGATCTATGCTAACGTAGAATCCAGTCAGGACGTCTGCTACTGCTGTTTGCTCGTTTTTTTTTAATGGGCGATCGTTTTCAGGCTTCAAGTAGCACCATTATACCAACATTTCACATTCTAGACATTGTTTTAGGTGTATTTGACCAAAAGTTTGACTGAAAATTCACATGCAAGCTTTTTTCAAGGCTGTGGTATTTGCCCGCAAACAATACCTTTCAGCTAGCTAAAACAGAATATTATGCTATCAGCGAGCAACATGGCTAATGCCTTTCACACAGCTTTGTCTCAACTCCAAAGAGCCACAGAAGTAAAAGCTCATAATAATAATTGAAACAATCTTTGAAAAAATGACTTACCAAGCATGGCAAACAACTCAAATATGTAGAGCAAAATGTTCTGAAACGGCTTCACTTCAGCTTCGATTGGAGCCGTGCTGGGGGCGGAGTCTGTGAATTTACTCTGTTGGTGTCATAGCCCCTGTAGGAGTTCAGAGTTAAGAGGTCAAGAGTTAATGTTTCCATTGTAACACCTCCAGATTTGACAGAGAAACACTCATTTTTAACACTCGATTTTAACTACTATCATTTTACACCTCAGAGTTACATTAAAAGAATGTGACTCTGCTTAGAGTAAAATTAACTCTACTTTTGCAAGGAGACTATTAACACCAAAAAATTTAACACTTTTGAATTTGCTGTGTGAGGACCATGGTTCAGATTTGGAGGTGCTGATTCTCATTCCCATTATTAAGTTTATTAAGTTAATTGCGGTGAACTTTAAATATGGCCCTGTTTTCAGTACTGTTTGGATTGTTTTCTTTTCTAAGCCAACATTTTTAGGTCACTATAGGTAACTGTATAGGTTTGTTCTTTTCTCTGGTGTGTGCAGTAGCTTTTTTCTCTGAAAAGGGTTTGCCTTAAAAAAAAAGTTAAAAAGGAAAAATCTGTGGGCCGTAAAACCAGAACAATCGGCGGGTGGGGGATGTAAAACGGGGTGATGGTTTTCTCAAGGAGCCTAAGGTGGAACGGCTTGGCAATATTTATCTTTTGCACGTGTATTCGCAAAGCAGTTTATCTTCTTTGCATCCACAGCCAATATGAAATCCTAAATGATGCTAACGTGCATGTCTTTGGACTGTGGGAGGAAGCTGGATTACCTGGAGGAAACCCACACAGGGACCGTGACGTGCACGTGAACTCCACACAGAAAGACTCCAGCTGACACAGTTAATAAAAAGTGTTAATGGTAAGTTAGTAACAGAGTACTCATTAGTGCTCAAGCTGAAGCTGTTTAGTGCACATTTTATACTAGTGATCTCATGCCCCCGTTATGAACATAAAGCCATGATGCATTCACCTGCAAGTCATTTAAAGCCTACATTTCACTGGAAAAAGTGCAAAGGAAACATCCACCAGGAGACTGTATTGTCTATCCATCCATCAGTGCAACCACTCCACCGCTGTGTTGCCCAAGTTTTGGCACAGAAGGCTACGGCTTCACTAATTGAAATGTTTTTCTTCTTCTTCGTATGTGAGTGGTTTAACTTGTATCCATGGATGCAGAGATGAACTGTGTCCAGTGTTCACGCGCACTGGTTTTCAGAAATCTTCTTGAGCCCGTGTAACAATTCCCACTAAATGGCCTGTATTTATATAGCGCTTTACTAGTCCCTAAGGACCCCAAAGCACTTTACACAACCAGTCATCCACCCATTCACACACTGGTGATGGTAAGCTACATTGTAGCCACAGCCACCCTGGGGCGCACTGACAGAGGCGAGGCTGCCGGACACTGGCGCCACCGGGCCCTCTGACCACCACCAGTAGGCAACGGGTGAAATGTCTTGCCCAAGGACACAATGGCCGAGACTGTCCGAGCCGGGGCTCGAACTGGCAACCTTCTGATTACAAGGTGAACTCCCAACTCATGAGCCAGGATCGCCACGAGGCCAACTTTGACACAAATGTGTCTGTTTTCAATGGAGAAGATGATGGCTATTCAATAATAGCTTCAGCGCTCTTCTTTGCATACAGGGATTTCTCCAGATTCTCTAAACCTTTAATGTTGTAAAGAAAGAAGTCCCTCTGCAAATTTACATTGAGGAACCATTCTTGAATTATTAAACGTCTTGCCCTTGCAATCTTACAGAGAGTGATGTACTCTTTAAAATCTTTACAACTAAAAGGCTCTTTAGATGCTCCTTTAATACCCAGTCATGTCACTAATGAACATAATTAGCTGTGAGATTAACCCTGCTAAAGACCGGCAACCTGTCCATTCTCGCCCAGTGACAGCTGGAACAGGCTGCAGCCCTGCACCACCCTCAGCTGGATGAACAGTTGAGAAAATGGATGAAACTAGATTTTTCACCAGTTTCTACGCAACTATTCCAGCCCTTTTTGGGGGGGGGGGGCATCAAGTGTAACATGTAGTGAAAATAAGTATTGAACATGTCAACATTCTTTTCCTTTTTTTTCAGTAAATATATTTTTAATGGGGCTATTGATGGGAAATTTTCACCAGATGTCAGTGACAACCCAGGGAATCCACACATGCAAAGAAATCAAAATAAACAAGTCCATATAATAATAAAGCGGAATGACACGGAATGAATGTGGGTTAAACATATGATGAAAAGGAGATGCAAAAATACATGGGAAACCAAGAAACCAGCTAAAATATCTGTCTGTTTTGAAAGCAATCCTTCCCCCTGTCAGTGCAGTTTAGTATCAGCTGATTCAGTCGTAACTGATGGCTTATAAAAAAGGCTTCAACCAGGGTCTCACAGAAGAAGCCTCTCATGATGGGTAAAAGCAAAGAGCTCTCTCAAGCCCATCGCAACCTTAGTGTTGCAAAACACACTGCTGTCAGTGGTTGTAGACATATTTCTTAACTTCTGAATGTACCCGTGAGCACTGCTGGGGGCATCCAGGAATGTGGAAATTCCACCATAAACCAGCCACAAGCAGATTTCTGGCAGACTATTCAAAAGAGTAATCAGGACTATCGTGCAAACCTCCTCTGCTGAAGAAAAGCCATGTTTAGCTCACTTAAAGTTTGCTGCACAACATTTGGAGAGACCAATAAACTACTGGGAGAAAAATCGTGTCAGACTAGAACTGAACTCCTTGGATGTCATTGCACATCACCCCCAAAACACCACATCAGCAGTGGTGTTTGGAGGTTGAAACATCATGGAGTGAGGCATACGAGGCCCCCGGAACCTTCAGGATTTGGTGGAAATTTAATGTCAATATTCCTATTAAAGAATATTCAGTGAAAAATATGTTGATGCGCTCAACACTTGTTTTCTCCGCCGTAAGAGACACATTTGATATGTTATTTTGGTATATTTTCACCTAATAATATAGGGTTTTAAAAGATTTACAAGTCAATGAATTCTGTTTTCATTAACATTTTACACGGCATTCAAATTTCTTGGAAAGAGATTTGCATGAAATTAACATAAATATTTAGAACTGGAAGCAAAGGGGAAAATCTTATAATATTTTGTCTGTTTCTTTAGGGCCATCTGGCTTCTCCTTCCTCTCTGCGTTGCTGCTGACCATGTTTTCCCCTGAGATGGTCATTAGCCTTCACGGGCTCTCTTCTCATTTTTACTCTCTTAACCTCACGAGGGCATCTGTATACGTACTGGAGTGTTGTAAGGAGATCCAGTCATCAGTGCACCCTTGGGTCTTGTCTACAGTTTGCTCTGAAATGTCGCGGTTAAACCCAACACCTCTCTTGGGGTTTCATCGGGGTTTGGACACTTTTACTGCATGTGTGAGTCATCTGAACAAACTGTTCCTACTGTTTTCATGGTGTACCTCTAACCAGTGTTTTAACCACATAACTGCATTCCAGATATTTTAACATTAATACTGAAATATCTCTAATGTAACTGCACGAAATGCTCAAATTAGGATGGTGATATTTACCCTTAATGTTTAATGTAATCAAGAAAAACAATAGGAGTTGTGAAGTCCAGAACCTCAACCTGATTGAAATGCTGTCAGGACCTTAAGAGAGCTGTGAGAGACTGATAAATTCATACAGAAAACTATTACTTGAGGTTATCGCTGCTAAAGATTCAGTAGTTCTGCAACCTATTGAATCATAGCGTGTTTTTAGGTTTTCACAGGTGTGCGTAACCTTTCCACATAAAAGAGTGTGAAATATGAATGTATACAAAAGGTACATAGTGAGGTTTGTACCGTATTTGTCGGACTATAAGGCGCACCATCGGTGAACGGGTCTGTTTTCATACATGAGGTGCACCAGATTATAAGGCGCATTAAGCAAAACAAAACAGTTAAATCAAACTTTAGTCATTCATTCTTCTTGCTTCCTCCACTTCCGTAACATTGATTCATTAATGTTGAATTCTCTCACAGCTGCTCTATTCCCATGTTGTTGCAGTATATTAATGTTTAACCTGGTATTGTGGATGGATTATCTCAGTTGTTCTCCTGACTGAAGTTTGGTCCGTTTACAGCATCCTGCCATGTGATTGCATTTGTCCCTAACCATCGGGAACCCTCATGTTAACTTTTATCGAGTGGAAAAAAGTTAGCGTTCATCCTCCAGCTTCACAGTTTTGGACCCAGATTCCTCCGTGAGGCTCCTGCCTACGGTAGCCGTAATGCTCCAACAATCCATCGAGCGGTGCGGCTTCGTAGCAAAGTCATACTAAAACATTTTTTGACAGAGTTTTGAGCACCGTGTACCACATAAAATTGGTTCGAGGTCAGTAAGCACAACCAGAATTCATACATAAGACGCACCAGATAATAAAGCGCACTGTTAATTTTGAGAAAATTAAAGGATTTTAAGTGCGCCTTATAGTGTGGAAAATACAGTAAGTCTAACTTCGATCTTTTGCTGACTAGTCTTAGGGTTTTACCAATTGCTTATCTTGAGCACGTGAAGCTCACTTGGTGTCATAATGTCAATCCAGATGGGGAAAAAATAAAATCTGAGGTTTTTCTAATCTATAAAACATCATATGGTAATAGGTATTGATATAGGGGACAAACATAGGCATCAGTCCCTGTCTGCTTTGTTGACCAACGTTAGCATATGAGAGTTTTTCAGGTGTTAGAAGCTATTTATCGGTTATTTTGCATAGATTTTGCTTAGTGTTCAGACAAATACAGAAGCAGTATGGGATTGAAATCATTATGTAATGGATGGTGACAGTTGTGAAGGTGACAGAAAAGTTAAGTAAAAGATTGAGTTAATCATGACTGTAACTGTAATTAAAGTTACTCAAGTACTGATGAGTAATCAATTAACTATACATCGAGTCATTTTTCTGTCTTTGTGTTCCCCGCCAAATTAAAAGAATCCGTTCTAAAGAAAAATAAAATACTTCATCCTTTAGTAACCTCGTTTTTAAAGAAATTCCGCCAACCTTCAGAAGCAAGAGATATTTTTTCCCTTATACACCTATACAAGATGTTAAGCCTCATCACACAAAGAGTGGTTTATATGAATGTGTATTTGTAGTTGAAGGAGAGGAAATAAAAGCGTAGAGAAGTATGTGAACGTGTTGCGTGCAGACAGACACGTGAGCAGCTTCTAAACTTTCCCAGGTGCATTTGACTGTGCAGTTTTGCTCGACAAACAAGCCCACTAGGAGAAAACACGGCCTGGAATCAAACAATAACACAACATAAGAGATACCAGCGTGGTGTAAGGTGTGCAAATTAAGCTGCGAAAGACAAAGCTCAACATGAGGGGGAAATCTGCATCGGCTCAGGGAGGCTCTTGTTGCTTCAATTAATGGGGCGTTTCACACACACACACACACACACACACACACACACACACACACACACACACACACACCTTTTCCCTTTTCTCTCAGCCTGATGTGGGCCTGGTCATTAAGATTATGCAATCTACTCAGGCGTATCGAGTCTGCTTTTCGATGCTGAAATCGCCAAAATGAAGCAGAGTTCAAAGCAGGACAGAAAAGACTTTGTGGCATAATGAGAACGAGAGCTTCCTACTAACACCTGTGACAAATCCTGGTCTACTGAGGAGAACAGGAAGCCTTCAGAAAGGAAGACAGTTGGGAGAAGAATACTGGAAAAACAAAGACTGTAATGGTCCTGGGCCATGTTGGCCCAGTATTCTTGGTTTTCGTGTGTTTTGTATTTTGTTCTTTATTTATGCCGTGGTTCCTAGGTTCTGTTAAGATGTTCCTTATTTGATTACCCTCTGTGTATCTGTGAGCCCTCGTTTCCCCTCCTTGTGTTTTATTCCATGTTTTCCCCAGCCCATTATGTCTGTGCTCTCCCCGTGCTCTCTCTCATCCTGTCTGAACCTCTGCGTACTTCCTGTTTTACTTTGACAGTCTCCCGTCAGTGTTGCGTTTACTCCCGCCGTGTCTTGTTATGATTATCTGTGTCACCTGTGTTCCCCGTGTGCTCCCACTTCCCTCGTTAACCCTCTGTGTATGTCTGCGTCTCCCTCAGTTCTGTGTCGTGTTCTCCTTCATTCATTGGCCGTGTGTTTTTCCGTGTAACATGTTATAGTTTCCAGTTTAGTTTGTATGGTTTTTCTGTCCAGCAATAAAGCTGTGAATTTTGAGTTAATTCCTGCCTCCGTGAGTTTGCGATTGGGTCCTCATCCAGCCTGCACACAGCTGCAACCATGACAAAGACAGAGATTTAAAAAAAGAACAGTGGGCCTAAAAGAGCAGAAAGAGGACATTTAAAATCCTGCATCTTTTAGTACTTTGGTAGTATTTGTTCTGGAGCCTGCACAAAGGCAGGGCTTTGCTCATAAGACAGATGTAAAGATCAATACCACTTTTAGATCACATTACTGTTATACGTATATAATAGCTTCATTGTTAGCATATAAACACAAGCGCTGCATTGATCGTCACTTTTGAAGGACGCAGGAAAGCAAACGGGCATAATTCCTAAAGCCCTGAATGCTCCTTTCAGCAGCGTGATCTGTGTCATATCTGCACAGGCAGGGCAGAGAGAAATTAGGGAGGAAAATCTCGGTTATTAAAGCTGCATGAAAGCCTGAACTCTGTCTGACTTCAGAGCGGTGATATGCACTTCAGCCAAATGAGGCCGGGACCAGGAAGGCCTGCACGGGTGAACGCTTGTTATTATCTTTAGATTGGTAGAGAGGGAGGGCAGAGTTTGACTGTAGCAGCCATTAATCCACCCAGGCTGCTCAGAGCGCCGTCACACGTCGGTACAATCCCGACTGAGCAGATCACACGTGTACGGATGTGTTTACAAATTGAAGCGGAGAACGCAGATGGCGCAGCATTCACTGAGGGAGCACACGCTTTTGTGACATGGCTGCAGAAATGAAAAATAATGACAGTCCCAGCAGAAGCTGTCAGGTAGGAAAAGCAGCGCGATGAGGGCTGTGATGGATGGGGGTGAGGGTGGAGGGAAGGAGCTCGAGGGAAAAGAGACAGGTAGCACTACAGCACCCATGAGAGACAAGGAGGGGTGTGGGAGGGTGAGGACAAGAGGAGTGAGTGACAGGGTGACACTGCCAGCTCCTCTGTGGCGCGCTCTTCAGGGGAGCCCCGGAGCGTGTTCTGTTAAGTAAACAGCTGCAGCGACGAGAGCTCCTCAAATATTAATAGGGAGCGATCCCCTCCGCTAGCCTTGTTCAAACTGACGTTCCCTGAATTGGGACAACAGCACTCCAGTAGGGAGCAAACATCCCGGCCCCCTGTAATGCACCAGAGGCCACCAGGGTCGCCTGCAGCTCCCATCAGACCTGACAGAGCAAGGCTGAACCCTCGGACACCCAAGCTGCAACACAGGCCCCTGGTGGCTCATTATGATTGCCGCCATCAAAGGCAAACATCTCAGACTGCTAATGAAAACGCACTAAAACACAGCTTGCACCCACCCTCTCCAGCCTCCATCTGTGTCCATCAGGCAGAGATGAATTATAAATGAAAGGGTGCTCGATCTGAGAGGATCGATACTAACGAGGTTCAAGTTAGCCGTGACACAGTTCTCCATCTTTGTTTGTTCCTCCCCTCTTCCCGCCACTTCTCAGTCTCGCTGGCTCTTAGGAGGAGAGAGACGATCTCTCGGTGCATGCTAAAAAGTCCGCCTAACAAGGCAGAATTAACTACTTTTAGAGGCTTCATTTGGAAGTTGCTAAAAAGCACACATAGCTGATGAGGGAGCTGGTAAATGAACAAGACTCCGCTCCATTCTACCTCCTTTGATCGACCCACCACTCCCCAGCACCCACCCCATCACCTCTTCACTGACAGGCAGACCAGGGGAATTGGCTGAGGAGGAGTAATGGAGCTTGTCGGAGAGCTCCCTGCTTCACACCACTTAGCCTCTAGTCCAGTCATGGGAGGGGGGGTAGGGTGGGTCCACTGATGAAGCTCCACTGGGACTCACAGCAGACTCTTCACCACCCAAACATTTCTCTTCACATCAGTCACGCCATACAGACAGGGAAGTGTACAGCAGCTCCCCACCACCATCACTTGCACCTCTCTTTCTTTCCTTCGTTAAGCTGCTCCGTCTTGGCACGTCCTTGGGCTACAGTGCCCTCTTCACACACTCCTGCTGGGTGAACACAGTGTTCCAATTCATCAATAATTTCTAGGGTCAATCATTACTGTATGGAAGACTACACACTAGATATTCTCTTAAGAAAAGAGTTTTAATGTAGGACCAAAAAAACTGCTTTATTGGCTTAGGAAGTACTATCACCCGCTGGTGTGCAAAGTCCTGCTTTGATTCAATTAAAGTTGAGCTTTCCTAGAGCCAAAAGTACAGTTAGTACAATTAAACCACAAGGCAGGTCATGTCTGTCAGACAACTGTATCAAAAATGCTCCAGAAGGCACCTTTACCACAAACAGTCCAGAGGTCTAGTCCATTGACTTAAATTAGCTAAGCTAAAACCAACACACAGCCGCTTGTCATCCAGCTAAAGTGAACATGCCACTAACTTGTTTCTGTGTGTGCATGGCTGCCACTGCTGTTATGAAAAGAGAAATTACCTAATATGGTCCAGTGTTATTTTGTCATTTTGGAGATTGGACATATGTTAGCTTAATGAGGTTTTGCATTCATATGACCACTAATCACATGACATATACCTGTCTCCCACTTTGGATGTGTGACAATGTAGGGTCAACTAAATAAGACCTCAGTCATACAGGCCTATACACCAGTCTCCAGTCATCTGGTAAGCACCAATCACAATGAAAACCTTCTTGTCTTCAGTCTTCAAACTACAAGAAGCCACAGAAATTTGCTAGCTACCAAAGTAATTGCAAGGAAGTTTTTAGGGCGACCATTTACCAACCAAACAGGAAGTACACATTTTTCCTTAGCAACCAGTGGTTGTTTAATGCTCAACATGGTGGGAAAACTCCCAAACTATGCCAAGTAATGACCTGAAAAAATCTCTATATGGATTAAAGGGTGGCGTGCTAATTTATCACTTAATGCTAGCTAGCTCGGTTAGCAAGCTGTATTCATTAATCGCACTGTTGCAACACACAGAAACAGCCAAATAAACTAGAATTTCATTCCCCAAAACACAAGCTTGTGTGATAGTCTCTACCTCACAATAAGCCATGATGTTAATCATGTTAGCTAACAGCACACACAGAAAAGCAGCACAGTTTAAGACTAAAAATAGTGGAAGAGGCCTAGCAGATGATCTACTCCAGCTAACTTTGTTGGGCTTTTAACATGCTTTCAGTGCTGTAGTGGTGGACATTTAAACATTAAACCTGTGTACTGGGAGAAGCAGAGAGAAGCAGCAGTTTTTGCCAGTTCCATGTTGGTCATGGGACTCTATGCTATATTTTTGGAGATTAAGTTACATTTCCATTATAGCATTTTTATTTTGCTTAGCTTTATGCTAACATATGCTAACATGGCTTTATGCTAACATAAGCAATTAAACTCAAAGCATTTCTCCCTGAGCCACAGTCTCATATTCTCCTATGTCATTTGCATAACTGCATTTGTAGTTTGAATTAACAAAACTAGGAAATCCCAGTTTCACTCTGGCTCCATATATAGATAAAATTAGTTTAGACAACTAATCTGGGCTAAGTTCTAAGGTTATACATGTTGTAAATATCATATTACTTTATCTTTGCAACTTAGAAATCCGTATAGTCTCACTGCAATAACAGCCATAAGTCATTTGAACTGTCTCCATGATAGTGTTGGTTGAGAAACAGTGAGTCTTCTTCCTCAAGAGGAAGTTGACTTTGAATAAATGTTGTTATATTGTTGGAAATAGGCAATGAGATCCCAAAGATGGGAGATAAGCCCCTCTGCCCTGCTCCACTCTGACCTGACATGCTTGTTATGTTCGCATGGCTGAGCACACATTGCGTAAGTTTTTCAATATTTCATAGGCCGAAATGAAAAATGCATCTCTTTGAACTATAAGTGCACGATTGGAGGGCAACCTGGTGGGGTCGGGAGGTGAACTATGAACTGCGGAAAAATAGATGAGCAGAGATAAATGGCTCACTCCTGGCTGCCGTAACAGTCCTACAATCTTCCTATTCATGCAAACGCTTTGCTGATACCATTAAATAGTAACCTGAATTACACTTAAACATGTCAGACATGCGCGAACCGACTGCAGAGTGCATTTCAGCAAAGCAGAGGCGGCTTTTCACAAACAACGCAACCTTGAAGATTAATTCTGGAACAGGGGTCCCATGCCACGACCTGCCAAACGTGGTGCACAAAGAAAAAGATTGACAGGCAAACACCTTCAGGTCTTGCTTGGGTTGCCCCCACAGAGCTGCGCTCAAATAACTTCAGACTGAGGGAGTGAGAGCTTTGAGCAAAAGGGAACTTTTGGAGCCACAGTGTATCAGCTATAAAGAATCATTCAGCCTCCAGATCGAGACCAAATGCGCCCGCCCTGGTGCAAGGATGCAAACAAAGTGACATCTAAAAATAGACTCCATTTGGGTTAATGTGAAGACAAATGTGTGCCTTCTAAAGTGCGCCTTGTTAATAGATGTGGCTGTTCAGATGTGAGCTTACATTTGCATTGATTTCGCTGGCAGAGCAGGCTTTGATTAAAAAGAACTGTAGGCATTTCTGAAAAGCAGATCTGTATCATCCATTAAGCGGGAGAAAAAAGTCTCACATGATGTATGGAGACACTGGGTGATTCATTTAAAGGAGCTTATTAGCTCGGTAGGCGATGTGTACATATCAATATGCTGCTTTTCATCCTTTTCTCTTTACTTTGCATTTCTGCTACTTACTCTTCATTTTCTCTATTCCTTTTTTTAATCCGAGCTCTTCCCTTTCCCTTCCCAGCTGATGCACTAGTCATCAGACTTGGAAAGAAACAAAGGCTGCTTCCCTCAGTTGGAGCTGGGAGGAGCTGTCAGTCCCTACAGCGCTTTTTGATGATAGCATTTCAAATGACACTTTGATCCCCACTCCACACTGTTTGTTTTTTCCTCTATGATGAAATTCGGCTCGAGAGGCGTGCAACAGGGCACATCATTAAAACGTGGCTCAAACACTGAGAGCCAGGCTCGTCCCTAGAAACCACCCATGACAATTTTCTCTTTCCGCGTCGGCTTACAGAACACAACAGGGTAGGTGGTGTCGCAACCGTAGAACTGAACGGGACCACGCGTTCACCCCACAGATAACGCTCCGCTGAGGTGACACCAAAGCTCAGTCAAAACTCTCTAGAATAAATAAATCTAATGAGGCAGATCTGCCAGAGCTAAGTGTTGTCTCTGATCTGGTGGGAGCTGAAGCCCAAACGCCTGCCTCCCAGCTCAAGGAGGAGGATGAGTGCATTTGCAGACGCAACTACAAGTAAAAGCTTCACTTCAGAACCATGAAAGGCTCATTTATGTTGAGTAAGATGTTGCTTTTCACGAGAAAACATTCAAGGACACAAGCTAGATCGGAACAAACAAAAAAAATGGACCTGCAACTTTTAAAGCAATTTCTTCTTCTTTTAATTCTTTTTATTTCTAAAGATTTAATTCTAAACGCTCAGAAGCAAAGCTAACCAATCTTTCACAGGTTTTTCCAAATTTAATATGAACATACTACACCAGCTCCTAATCTCAACGGAGGAATGAGCCTTTGTTTAAAAAATAATGGTGGGAGTGAATAAGACGAACAGCCCAAAGAGTTCGTCTGAGGGAGTTGGCTCATTTCTTCCTGGGGTGATAATTCTCCTATTGAAGATTTCCAGAGTCACAGTTGAAATAATATGCAAATAAGTACCCCATGGGGTGCTGACTGGCTGACATATTATCAGCAGAGAGACAGACGCTGCATTTTTTGAGGGGGGCTTGAGCGTGGTCAAATCAAAAGACAGAGGCCAGATTAAAAAGGTGTACTGCAACGCGCACAAGACTACAGGAGCACTTTAAACAGGATGCCAACCCTGTTGGGAATAGGAGGCTGAGGCTTCCTGTGGAGACAGGAGCGACTAGCAGCCAACACAAAAGCCTGCAGAGATAAGACGAACACTTCGGAAAGCCAAACAATGGAAAAATAAAAGAATGTAAAAAAAGAAAGAAAAAAAACTGTATCTGGGGGAATAAAAAGAATGATATGAAATTGTTTCTACAGACTCTCCACCAATAAACAAAGCCACTGATTAGTTAGTATGATGTGAGTTAGCCCGGGTTAGAGGACCAGTGAAGCAAACCTCAATAAACCTGCTGTTGTCTCTGTATAAAAGCAAAGTGTTTCTAATTTATAGATGTCTTTCAGTACCATTTTATATCCACTATATGTACTCTGTACCTGTTTTTGACAGGCTTACTTTACTTCAAGTCAAACAGAACACCTGTCCACTTGTTTGAGGTTTGAAAGTGGCGGTTAAACCAATTCTTCTATCATTATTTGGAATTTGCTAAGAATAATGCACTGTAAATCCCTTTTCCAGTTGAATCCTTTTCATCATCATAGTGTTGTATAATAAGAGTTTTAAATATGTTTTGTAACGACACAATGATGTGTTCCTGACTGCAATAACCACTCAGCAGTTTGTGACGTTTCCGTAGTCACAGTGAGCTCTACCAATCACAGGCTGTCATTTCTATTTAGAATTGTGGGTACAGTAGTTCCTTTGCAACATATCATAAATAAACTACCTTATTGTTGAAATAAGTTTGGTATCATACAGACTTGCAGTTTCTAAAGGAGCATGTACCATCATGTCACAATCTTGTAGCACATAGAAAGTAATAGTAATCATAGTCATAAGAATATAGCCGTGTCCAAATTCATAGGCTGCATCCTCCTGAGGACCCGGCCTTTGCGGTCTACGTGGGCCGGGTCCTCCGAAGGCTGGGTAGGCCCGAAGTGAGCGGCTGTGAAATGGGATGCTCTAGCCTTCAGTTATTAAACTCCACTGAGCTGTCTCGGTGGAGTTTAATAAACTCAGCATCTGCTCCTTGCTATCTAAAATATATCAGGACACTGCCGTAAATTCTCGATCATCTCACACTTTAATTAGTTTTCCGTTTGACGTTTATTTAGCTGTAATCTCAGCTAGAGCTGGGCGATATATCGAGTTTTTAAAACATATCGATATATTTTTATACGAGATATAAGATGTGACAATATCCTTTATATCGATATAGTCTATGTTACGTTATAATTATAGTTGTGGAGCCGCAAGTTTGCCTCTCTTTTGTCCACTTTTGT